>NC_046648.1:7745000-8027500 GCF_900324485.2 Mastacembelus armatus
GAAGGGCAGGGACAGGAGAAGGAGCAGCACTGAGCGATCAGGCCACCACAAGAGAGACCGCAGTGACTCCAGGGAGCATAGAAGTCGCAGGAGTAGGTCCAGATCCAGAGAGAGGGAGAGGGACAGAGGCAGGGCCAGAGACAGAGATAGCCGCAGTCGCAGCAGAGACAGAGAGAAGGAGAAAGACAGGAATAAGGAAAGGAAAAGGAGCTGGGAGCGCAGGGACAGTAGTCATAGCAACAAACGCAAGCGAAAGTCCTCCAGTAAAGACAGAGA
Organism: Mastacembelus armatus; assembly: GCF_900324485.2. Taxonomy (NCBI): domain Eukaryota; kingdom Metazoa; phylum Chordata; class Actinopteri; order Synbranchiformes; family Mastacembelidae; genus Mastacembelus; species Mastacembelus armatus. Next base: position 7,745,277 of record NC_046648.1, read on the forward strand.
CAGGAGGAGAGAGAGGAGTCGTAGCCATGAGAAGGACAAGAAAAAGAAGGATAAGGAGAGGGAAAAAGACTCTGATAAAAAGAAAGAAAAACCAAGGGCCAAAGAGAAGGAAAAGGGAAGCTCTGTGGTTACAGAAGAGAATGGCAAATTGAAGAAAAGGAAGGAGAGTGACTCATGCACAGACTCTCAGACTGACAAGCACTCCCGCCAGGATAGCAAATCAAGCAAAAAGGGCTCCGCCAAAGCTAGCAAGAGGCGTTCAGACTCTGACTCCAGTAGATCCCCCACCCCTGAAGTTAGTAAGGAAAAGAAATCTAAAAAATTCAAACGTAGTCGCTCAAGGTCGACGGAAAAATCTCACAAGTCTGGTAAGAAGGCAAGCCGCAAACACAAGTCTAAGTCGCGATCAAGGTAGTATTCGTTTATTTTTCTCTTTTTCCTACTTCATGTTCTCATTGTATGTCTTAATGTGACTTCTCTGGATTCCTTTTAATGAGTATATTTTCAATAACTGAACGGTTGGCTGAATGTTTTGAAATTTGGCAGATGCAGTCACACCTGCTTAACTCTGTCAAGTCTGATACAATAAAGAGTTTTAATGCTTCATGATGCTTCCATCTATCAAATGTAATTTGCTGTTAATGAAGTTCTGTCAAGACTCAATAATTGTCCAGACTGCCCTCTGATGCCTTAAAAGCCACAGTCTTTCCTAACTGTATGGCGGTTGCGTACAGTTTTTTATAGTGTGGAAGTATGTCTTTGTGCATGTTCTGTGTTTTATCATCTGCGTGGGTACATTTATATGGTGCAGTATTAATGTTGTGTTCACGCCTCTCTTACAGGTCGACATCCCCCTCCCATCGTAGCAGACGCTGAGGAGCACAGTTAACTTCCTGCCCTGTGCACGTCACCATTTTAAATTCCATGAGTTGAACAGGCTTGTCTCATTATAGAGGCAGTTGTGTAGGTGAACCCCTCTCAAACATTTCTTTCTTCTTTGTAAATATGTTGCTATTTTTAAAGTGTGATGGAGCGACCAGACATTTCGAGTGGTAGGAGTTTTCACTTGTATCATTATGCAAAGCTAAACGGGACTTTGTGGACACTAAAACACAAACTGTATCATTTTAAAGCGTAACAGGATACATTTTTCAAACATGATTGTAAAATGTCCAATAAAAGTGTTTGTTCCTTGTTTTGTCTCACTGTCTTTGATCATAATGTCACACTGTGTTAATGCTGTTCAAATGTAATCAACACTGAGTCACATTGGAGAGGCCTGCTGCTGCTCTGTGTGTTTAAAATGGTTTGCAGGCCTGTATGATTAAAACATACTTGAAGGTCATAAGGGTTATATGATTAAAAATGGTGTCTGCTTTTTATGTCCGTGCTGCAGTGGCGTTTTGATATTTAGCTGCTTGAAACAGTAGTAGTATTAGTTCATTTCCGATTATTAGATATAGCACGTGTTTATATTAACATGAATTGTCATAGGATAAACAAGAACCTTCGAAGAACCACTTGTTTCTTGTCGGTACCAATAACTGCGTGTCCGACCGGTAGAACCGGAAATACATGTCTTCCGCCTGAACGGAGATGAATAAAATGGTCCGGTGAACAAACCTGTGTCTCGTAACGTTGCATCATTGTCATGTTGTCAGACAAGCTCTCTCGTATCGTGTTGGGGCTGTACAGCCGCAAACAGATCGCCGTCTGCGGGGCAGCCCGGCGCGGCTGGACTGCCGTGTGTAAACAGCGGTCGGTGTGTCTGCAGAGACAGGCAGTGCGCCGACACAGCAGGTAATAAAATATGGTTTATCACAATGTGACCTAGTTGTCTTTCTCACAGTCTTTCCAAAAAGTCTTGCACTTGGCTAGAATATTCATTTTTGATTCAGGATCTCGTTGATGAACAGACCTGTGGTTCTATCACCAATAAGAATGTTTGGCAGTGTGATATCAAAAGCAATGACTTCAATTCAAGGCTCTTCTCTTGTGTTGAGTTACAACATGGTGTTTTTGTGTCCCTGCTTTCCTTGTGCAGTACTCGGACAGCCTCTCACACCACTGTGGACCCTGCTGAGATGAGGAAGTTCCAGTCACTGGCCAGCAAGTGGTGGGACGAACATGGGGAATTTGCAGCTCTTCATGCCATGAATGACCTGAGGGTGCCTTTTATACGGTGCGTGTCTGTGTAGATTATAAATGTCAGTATTCGTTATATTTTAGGAACACACAGATGCCATGTCTTAGTCACTGTCAACACAGGTGAGTGATTGGCAGAGGCATCAAGCAGTTGTGTCAAAGTATGACCTGGAGCACATCAGGCCCAGTGGGATCTAAGAGAAAAAAAATATATATCAGGAAAAGTGTCAAGTCACAGAAATGTGCAGTGACAGGATGCTTTCACACATCAGTACGTTTCTTAGCCAACAGCACTTCAGCCGCTCCTGTCTTACATATGTGCATGTTTTGGGGGCTGACTAGGGCTGCTCAGATTGATGAGATCTGCTGTGAGATAATCATTACATTATCCATCCAACCCAAGAACCCGTTGCTGCTATCCCCATCCCCCTCTGAGTTTCTGTTGGTGGTGGTGGTGATGATGATGGGTGTTTATGGTGACAGCATGACAGATCCAGTGCCAGTGTATGTCTGAATGTGCTTGATTTGTCTGATACGGTTCTTCCTTCAGGGCATGTCTAAATGAGACTCAGCAACATGGCTGCTACTGTTGCTGCTGTGCATTTAGACTCTAACCATCGTGCTTTGATACAGTTACTTGCGCCACTGTACTTTGTTTTTTTTTTTTCCTTTAATAGTCCAGTAGGGTTATTGTAAACTTCCTCTTTTGCTGAACACTTAAACAAACCATACAAATTCTACATCGCCTGTAAATCCATTTTCACAGCAGTTTCAATTTGGAAATCACATGATACAAAATACAACTGCCCTGATTTTAAATATTGAATATATTGAATATATTTAAGTATTTTGATTATAAAATTTTGAATATTTTAATTTCAAAATTTAACCAACATGCTATATTTATCCCTAAAATAATGTGTTAATTATTAGTTCATTCTAAAAGACAATACAAAGAAACATTTAGACACTACATAGCCATTAGAGCAAGCAGATGTTGAATTGATTCACTGGTCTGTACAGTATTTTGCATATCACACCATCTTGTTTTGAAAAATTAAGATTTTAGCAAATGAGTTTGGCTTCTTTACCAAAAGAAATGAGCACATTGCCTGTGAAATGTGAGTCAAATCAACAACAAAGTACTGTAAAGGACTTTTTCTAGAATGCGCACCTGGCAGCAAAATCTTTTAGCTCCTAAATATTCCTGACTTCATGTCTCACCTCATCACTAAGGTTGGCATCAGAAATGTAGTTTTTTGTTTTAGCAAAATATGATTTCAAATTAAAGAGAATAGCACATAAAAGCCACAAAACATCTAAATCTTTTTATACCTGCAGTTTAGCGTTAATTTATTATGTAAATCATTTAGTTTGTTTCTCATATGTTTCTCATATGGCCGTTCCACTCACACTCACTTAAGAGGCTTTTAGTCGGTGCTCTGTTTTGGGGTGCTGTGAGACGCGAGTTAGTTGGTATTAGCCAGCACCTGATCTTTTTTTCAGTGCTTGCAGCAGAGCTTTAATGAGAATAATGTATACCCAGATCTTAGCCTGTACTGTATGTTTCATGCCTGAGGCACACAGCTGTCAGATAATATGTGAAGGGAGGAAGGAACACAGCAGAAAGGTAGCAGTGAGGCTGTAGCCAGAGGATACTTATGGATGTTAGCTGGCCGAAGCAGGAGTGGTCGCGACAATGAATAATGCAGGCAAAATAGAAGGACTCTGTGGGTCTCCAGCCTCCCATGCACCACTGTATGCCAAGCAGCATTATGTTCACAGTGAATGTTTAAATACTTATCAGTACTTTTTATTTCAGATTAGACCGTGTGTGCCTGTAACAAAATGGGTGTCCAATGGAGTAGTAGGACAAGGATGGGAGAGATGTTTTTATCTGAAAACCTGACCAATCATTTATCTGTGCAGGGATAACTTGCTCAATGTGCACAGAGCATGTCATCCTGGGAAACCACTCACAGGACTCAGGATCCTGGATATCGGCTGTGGAGGAGGCCTGCTTACCGAGGTAAAATGCCATGTTTGTGTTATGGAACCAGTTTAAACAAGGACACATAAGCAAAAAATATACTTCCCCTGTACATTCTGTCCTGTCCCAGTTGTTTCAATTGCATCCTTTCATGTCACGAGTCTTTTCTTTCCAGATAACAGTCTGTTCCAATATAAGATTCTGCTTTCACATATATACCAGCACCCGAGCAAACATTTAATTGTCAGCCCGATTCAGGTTCTCTTTTGACATGACTGGTCACGGTGTGGTGGATGAGACAGTCGGTTGTTTACAGTTGTTTATCTGTTTGTTAGTGTTGATAGCTGGGCAGTGAGGACAGATCTCCTGTCTTTGCCATTCATGTGAACTGAGGATATACCAGCTGTGCTGTGTGATTTGTCAAGACAAAATCAGGTCCTGTATTTATATGGCTCCATCACATGGACTGTCATATTCACACACACAGACGTACGCACAAAAAACAAAACAAAACAAAAAAAAAGAAAAAAAAAGAAATGAAAAGTGTCCTAAGCTGTAGTTGTGTGTCTGGTTATCCCATCATGAAGGATCAGCTGTTGGAGGATGGAGATCTGCCCTCGGGCAAGCAAGTGCAGCTTAGTTGTTGTCCAGTAGAGGGCACTGCATTTCACATCCAGCCACTTACAGCTATTTATTTCTATGTGTATCACGTTGTTGAATGAAAAATGGTGCATAAAGCTGTAAAGTGCTGTGTTATATCATTTAGCACAGTGTTGGGAGTGAGCCATTACTAATTGATATATTGGTATATCATCCTTATTTCTTTGTTTTAGATGTAAATTATGGTGAAAGTTGTGGGTGATTTCTCTCTTACTCTTTAAGTCATGTTGTCCTGCGCTTTCATTTTCTATTGCTAGTTCACTTGTATTTTTAACAGTGTGATAAAGCTAAAAACAGTTACCTTACTTTTTTTTTTTTAATGAACCTACACTCGATCTGGTTTTGACTTTTTTTTCTGTTTCCTCCACATCCCCTGCCAGCCCTTAGGTCGCCTGGGTGCTAATGTGTTGGGTATAGATCCAGTCGAAGACAGTATCGGCACAGCCCAGGTGCATTTGTCCTATGACCCCGACCTACGTGACTCGGTGTCCTACCAGGCCTGCACCCTGGAGGAGCTTTCAGAAGCAGAGGAGGGAAGAGAAGGGGAGCAGGGAGCAGGCCAGTTTGACGCTATTGTAGCATCAGAGGTGGTGGAGCATCTGGCTGACCTGGAAACATTCACCTTCTGCTGCAACCATGTGCTGAAGGTGTGTCCCATGACAGTGTGTGTGTTTTTACCTCCAGCTGTTAGCTGATGTCAGATATCTCTGTGTGCATATGTGTGTTCAGCTGAGAAGATACTAATGTCCATATGGTGATTTTTGTTGTTTATTGCGTGCATCTGTTGTCCCTCGCTAGGAATAGGTTAACTTGAGTTTTTATGTGTGTGGTTTGTAGTGAACCTTGACAAGCTCAAATAAAAGCTGTACATCAATACTGAGACCACATGATTATAATCTCCTAGGTCAGTGGGCCAGTGGAGTTGAGAGGAAAAAGACGAGTCTAATCTTTACTTAATGCTTCCAGATTTGTAGAAACAGCTGGACTTTCCCTCCCTTGCTGGCCCAAATCCCTCACCCATGCTCTTTTACTTAAAAAAAACAAAAAAAACTTTTGGTGTATCTTTTAAGACACCTATGCATGAATGCTTTAATATGAATTCCTGCATTGTTTGGATTCATTTTATAGGAGAACACTTCTCTGTAATGTTGCTATTGCAGAATGTACAGAAGTTGTATAAACTATTGGAAAAACCTGATGAAATAACATAATTTTTTTTTTTCTCTGTGTGCAGCCAGGAGGCTCACTCTTCATCACTACTATTAATAAAACCAACCTATCATACGTGCTGGGTATTATTGTGGCTGAGCAGCTGCTGCGCATCGTTCCCAGGGGGACGCACGAATGGGAAAAGTTCATCAGCCCAGTAGAGCTGGAGCGCCTCCTAGAGTCCAGTAAGTCCTTCTAATTTTCACATGGGGGGAAAAACCACATATACCTTGATTAGAAACTGGCTTAATGTGAAATGTTTACATCCTCTTTACAGCTCCTGGTTTAACCCTTTCAACCCATTTCTCTGCATGTTCTCCAGCGTGATGTTTTGTAGTTTTGGGCTGACAGATGACAGCTGATGTTAGCAGGAGAATTGGTAGCTATATGTACATTAAAGTGTAAGAGAGTAACATCAGAGACTGATGTTCAGTGATCAGTCAATAAAATCAGCTGCATTATCACTGTCGCGTCTTTGCAGTGCCCAGAGTTGATAACAGTTTATTAATAGTGCAAAAAAGGAAAATGTGTGTGTTTGGTGTTGCTGTCACACTCTCTTTCCAGGCTCTAACCCTTTCAATCCCTTCATTCTTTGTCAGATGGTTTCTTAGTGCAGTCTGTACAAGGAATGCTGTACAACCCGGTGTCAGGAGCCTGGAGCTGGACTAACAGCACTGCCATCAACTACGCCCTCCACGCTGTAAAACTGAGAGATGACCCCCAGTCAGACCAGGCTGAGGAAAGCAGCCCCCGACCAGAGGACCACACTGCAGCCACACACAGCTGAACCACAAGCCACAAAATGGAGGGGAAAAAAAAAAAAAATGTATGTGGAAGCTTAGAGCTTCACAGAGGCCAGCTGTGGTGCAGCATATGAGCCAGGGAATGGACAAAGGGCCTTGAAAGTTGCTGATTTGCAGAGTAAGCTTGTGTTAAGAGGTTTTCAGGCTTTGCAATTAATGAGCCAGAGTGGCACTAATAGTTTAAGTAATGTTTAGTGTTGTGCAAGGCAACTGTACATCCTCTAATGAAGACATTCAGTAGCAGGGCTGTATAACCTCACAGCTTTAAATGTTTTAATGTTCACATTCATCATTTTGAGCCTAAGCCAGCTTGGTATTTTAGGCTGAAGCTTTAGGTTTTTTTTTTTCCCATGTTCCCTGTTAAAATTGTCCTGTGAGTGGAAGGACAATTAAGAAAAGCCTGATTTATTTGGTCCTGCACAGCAGCTAATATGATTTGTATGTGCGTGTTGTGTCTGGCTGCACACTGAGAACCACTTCGTAGATGTTAAAGCCTGTAGAGGTTGTGTCCACACACTTGCTCTGTGATTATAATGGGTCCCATGTGGAAGCATTATATAATACACATCAAGCCCCGAGCAGAAAATAAGTCATGCTTCCATGATGTTCTTAAAGAGGCAGCCTGTGTGTATGAGCTGTGTGAGGCAGGCCTTAATAAAACAAGACTGATGAGCATTAATTATGGCTTTCTTTAATTATCATTGATTATAATAAGTGTATGAAGCCATGTGGGGACTTCCAAGACTTTTTACGTGTCCAGCTACACTAGTGTCTGCAGTAGATTATGCATGTGCTATAGTAGTTATATAGCAGGCTTCCAGTAGTAGTAGTAATAGTGTAGTAACTGTCTACTAGAGCAGTCCAGACCTACAGCACAGAATATCTGTGATGCTTGGATACACTGCAGCAATCCAATATAATATTAACAGTTATGCCTTGAGCATATGTGCTGCAGAAAAGTTACAATGCATGGAAACATATCAAAACATGTTTTATTATCTGATTATTTGCTGTCATTACGCCCACTCAAAGAGAAGGTACAGTGGATACACTAAAGAAGCTGAGAGGTCACTGGACTGGACACAGTCTGCAGCCACTTTAACATCTGTTTAATATCAGGGGAAGTCGTCGTCATGTGTTGGCCAATGGGCTCAGTGCTCATCATGCTGAGCCACTGGTTTCACTGGGATGCAGGGGGCTCGTGAGGGCGGGGAGAATCCGCTGGAACAATGCGAGTGGGCCACAGCTGCGTCAAGCTGCCTGACTTCAACACCCCAACACCGGAAATGTCTCAAGTGCCCCTTAAAAATAAAAGCAAGCACGGCATTAATGACGCCAAACCACACCTTAACTAACGTGATCAACTGACATTTATTAGAGATTTACAACTTGTCCAGGTTGTGAATTAATCAATCAATCGATAATTTAAGTATTAATAGCGAGCTACAATATTAACTGATTAATAATAAGAGTCATTTTGTGTGATGAACTGAATATCTTTGGTCAGATGAAAGAAGATATTTGATTAGAGCATCTCTGAACTGACTCTTCCCTCTGGGAAATTGTTACAGGCATCTTATATGGACAAAAGTGGCGAATCAAGTACATAATATGATTGATTGATTGATTGATTGATAATATAAATAACAGATTAAGGTTTGAAATGACTGAAGTAGCAAGTTCACTTTCAGTTTATAGTGGTTTAAAATGGCTTGTAATGATTATTTTAAATAGTCTGATAGTGTGGAAAGTCGATATTACCCATAGGACACTGGCCAAGTAAAATTAAGTGAAAACAAAATTTATTTTGAAATGTGTGAGCTGAAGTCAGGCCGCGCTGTTTCTCATGGACTTGACAGTGTTTTCTTAGACCAGGGAAGCGAAGTCGGTGCTGAGCATCGTCCTGGGGAGTGGGAGTGGAGATGTTTACTCCCTCTGATTTTTCTGGAGGAATATTAGCCGCACATCCACACCATGCCGTAGATGAAGCCTAACGGGGACTGCAGCAGGGAGGACGCGGGGTGGCTGTAACCGACGGAGGGAGGATGTACTGGGCTGCTGGCTTCGCCTCTTCCCGGCCGTGTGTGGTTGAACTCGGGCGGAATCACAGCCTGCCCCTCGGGCTGTGCGCCTCCGAGCAGCAGCAGTCTTTGTATGGCTATATCATCGCCTTCCCTTTACAGGACTACGGAAGCATCATGTCGGTTCTGGGCTCGGACTCCTGGTGGAAGAAGACCCTGTACATCACCGGGGGGGCCCTGCTGGCTGCAGCAGCCTATCTACTGCATGAGCTGCTCGCCATCAGGTAGGGACGCAATGCATGCCTGTTCCCTTCATCATCATCATCATCATCATCATTTAGCTTTCATGCGTATGGGTTGGATTGTTAATCACACCTGATCAGTGTCACTGGATAAAACCATGAATGGGTGTAGGAGTGCGTTTGTGCGACGGAGCCTAATTTCTCTGCAGATCTCGCAGTGCTTGCTGAGATTTCAGCCCCTTGGAAGGACGAAAAAATAAATAAATAAAAACCAGTCACGAGTCCGCTCCCGTGCCAGCCCCGTCGGCACCTGAGCGTCCATAAACAAAGCGCTCCTCTGGCGCTGCGGAGTCACAGCGACCTTTACCGAGCCCTGCCTTCAGATACACAGCTGCTCCCTGCGACAGCTCCTTCCGGTGAGGGCCGGTGGACGCGGGTTTGATCGCCCTCTGTGATGTAAAAGCGATTAACTCAGGACTATTGTTAGTGCAGGGCTTGCGTGACTATCAATGGGGAGGATTATTTTGAACCAGGCCACTTCCGGCGAGCACATCCTGTAACAGTGGCCTGGTAGTTTCTACTTTCACTCCCCCTCCCCCCGTGGAGATCCGCGTAACCTTGCGCTGCTGAATCACGTGCAGGCTGTGCCCGCAGCCTGTCGGCATCATCTGCTCCTGCCATGTGATGTGTGAGTGGTAGTGGGATATTTTTTTCTCCAGGTCCTTCTGTAACGTGTGCGCTGCATTTGGACGCTTTCAGCACCATGTAGCCGTGGACAGCGCCTCACACACCCGGACCTGTTTCAGTAGCTACAGCCGCAGATATATCACGGTCCATGGACTGAAGTTAGAAAGAACAAACATTTTGATCCTTCAAGCCTTTTGCTAAGCCCAGCGTGAAAGATACATGTCGGTTTCTTCAAATCCATTTTCAGTCAGATTTGAACTTTTGACTTCCTTAAATATTATAAAGCTATTGCCAGTTATATTCAATTTAAAGACCACTAACCAGGCAGGATCTGTCTCTCTGGTACGTGATACTGATGTTTATTTGTTAGGTTTTCATGATGTGATCAAAACAAGTGTTTAGCCACTTTGACTTTTGGATCTCCTTTTTGTTTTTGTTTTGGCCTCTTATTATTCTTAATGGTAATTCTTACAAACACATAAATAAGTGTAAACCAAACAGAAACAGGAAACACAATGACAAATTTAAGATCAGTGTTGGTGCCTCTGGTGATACCACCAGAGACAGCAGGACCTCACATCCTCTGCAATCCAGGGAGCAGAGACAGAGCAAACGGCATCAGGGATTTCAGACAGCAGGTGTACAGTGTGACTGAAGCTGTAGAGGGGATTGGAAGTGTCTCTCAGTATGTCGGCTTAAAACTGGAGCAAGGTGATGACTCATTTAATCAAATATTTCTACCACATGCTCTAAATACTACTCACCTGAGTGAATTTGAATTCATCTTTTGACACAAAAGATAAGCTGAGGGCTAGAAAGGCACATGGCCGGAATCACATAACAACCTTTAATTTGCTAAGCATCCTGGGTGTCAAAGAAGGGAGTGCAACCAGGACAACAAAATGTAAGTCTAGCAAGGCTAATGAAGCGAGGCCACCTGAGGCGCTGCGCAATAAAAAAAAAAAAAAAGAAAGTTGGTGAGTTGTTTATAGAAGCAGTGCACTGACAGTCCCTGTGTCCCTGAGCTATAATAAACTACGGGTGTTACCTCTTCGTCACAGGAAGGTTCACAGATGCCTGAATCTGAACAGCAGCTCCTGCCTTCTGTTTAGAGGCCGAGTTATGTTTGGTATTTATCTCACAGCACTAGCTGACCTAAAAAACTGGTAGTAACACCAGTCGCTCTCAGACAGACACATGACTATTGTACATTTTCACTAAAGGATATTACTGTTGTCTTTAAAGTTTGTATCAGTGATCTCTTCACTATTGTTCCTGCTGGTAAAGATAAAGATATGAGAGTTGCATGTTCGCCCCTAATTGGTGACTTAAAATTTTTTTGTAGGTGTGAATATGAGTGTGAGTGTTTGTCTGTCTCTATGTGTCAGCCCTGTGACAGACTGGGGATCTGTCCATGGTGTACCCTGCCTCTGGCCCAGTGTCAGCTGGGATTGGCCCCAGCCCCCGTGATCCTGGATGTACCAGTATAAGTGGTAGATGATGGATGGATGGCATATGTTAAAAAATTAAGTAGAAGACTAGTCCACCCAACACTTATTATTTATCAAGGTGTGATGTTTTGTTGTTCTTCTGGGTTTTCTGTGTAGGAAGGAGCAGCAGCTGGACTCTAAAGACGCCATCATCCTCCACCAGTTCTCCAGGCCAAAGAACGGTGTTCCCAGCCTCTCACCTTTTTGCCTCAAAATAGAGACGTACCTGCGCATGGTGGACCTGCCCTACCAGGTGACACTCAGCAGAGTCTGCTTTAGTGTTCCCAGCTGTTTAAGTCATATGTTCAAAGCAAGTGCCGCTCTAAGATATCAGAATCAGTGTGATTGATTTTATGAGCTCCCAGATGGGGACAACTGAAACACAGCTGTAAAAAAAAAAACAGAATCCTACATATTCTCACATGACGCCATCTTCCCCTGCAGAACTACTTTGATGGGAAGCTGTCACCGCAGGGTAAGATGCCCTGGCTCGAGTACAACCACGAGCAGGCTTCAGGGTCAGAGTTCATCGTGGACTTCTTGGAGGAGAAGCTGGGCGTCAACCTCAACAAGAACCTCACCCCGCAGGAGATCGCTGTGTCCCGAGCCGTCACCAAAATGGTCGAAGAACATCTCTACTGGTAAGCAGCTCATATGGAGGGAGTGCAGTGTTGAACAAGTAACATCTACAGTCGCTGGTGTCTGTGGAAACCTTTTAGGAGCTGTGACTCCGACTGCTGTAACCTCCAGTGATTTTTAAGAGAAAAAAATAATTCTGAAGCCAGTTTTTGCTGAGTTTGAATGTTAACCCATGTCAGGAACCACTCGCCTTATAGAAAACGGCGATGTCACATTGATTTCAACACCTAAAAATAGATACGTATAGTCATAGAGCCCTATGTTTTTTAAGCATTATTTATATAGCCTTCCAGCTCAGGCCGACCCTATCCTTACCATCACAGCTGCTTTATCAGCTTCACTTCACTGCAGTGAGTCACTCCTCGGGGTGAAAGAAGCTGCTGCTTGGAAATCGTTTACCCCTCCTGCCACACACAGAGAGGCTCAGAGTGTTTTCCATTACCTAAAAGGTCTATCCATCTTTCACTACCCACCCCCACACACGCACGTACATACACATTCGTACACACGGATCTAGACTGGTTGGATCCAGTGTGTCTTGTCCTTTAGTTAGTAATGTCAGGACACTTTCTGAACTAAAACCCATCCTTACAGTCAGACCATTAAGGGTTTTATCCATTAGGAAAGCAAGTAATTACGTCATGTGTAACCCATACTGTAAATGGAAGAAATGGACATTAAGCCAGTTGTGTGTTGTAAAGAGAAGAGATTTTTTTCAGACCTATAGAGGTCACTCATGTAGCCCTATGTTCCCTCTCTCCTTGTGTCACCGCCTCGCTCTCCTTTCTCTGCTTCCCCACACACCCTGTGCTATGCCGAGACCCACATCTAGACCGACTGATTGAATTATTTATGTCAGGGAAGGGCACTGTGGCAGCTTGTTGCTGCTTGTGTGACCAGACACAGGCTTAGCAGCAGCACTGAGACCCCCCACCCCACCTTCCCCTCCCACCAGTCCCTTGTGATTAGTGTGCCGCTAAAACTTCAACCTGTGACAACTGCTCTTCATGCCTTATCTGCCGTTTCAAGCTTTCTCTTGAATTCTTCAGTTTCTAGAGATGGGAAAAACTCAGATACACTAATTATACAGTACCTGCCCAATACCACAAAGCACATACAATTAGCAGCTAGCATTTAGCAGCTCAGAAGCCAGATGTGGCATGTTCACTGCATAAAAGGACAGTAAATATGCTTATGTTCATCTTGTTGACACAAACACACCAATGAAAAGCTAATGCTTGCTAATGTTAGACATAAGCTATAAAAACTGTAAGGTGATAATATGCCGATGTTGTAACTTGTACTGCACCCAAGTGGCCAGAAAGTCAATTAATATGTTTTTTTTTGACATAAAAAATAAAATAAAAAATACGAACAGTTTTGAAATTTGTTAACTGCTTCATTTCTGTAACCCTCAGTAGTATTTCAACGCTGGTTAGTGATGTTGCATCTCTCAAATGACACCTTTATCATTTTCATCTAAACAGCTGTTCTAGTATCTTCACATATCACACAAGGAATCTCTGCTAACCCATTATCATCATAACAGACTAAAAGCTTAAAAAGTATTTACAACATTAACATGTTTATTTGCTACCTTCACTTGATGCCGTGTTGATGAGTTATGTATCAGGTTTATTCTGATGGTTTACTTGTTATTGTTGTTGCAGCTGTGTCAATTTGTATTTTTATTTTTTGAAAACTATTTGACAATGCTTTTGATCCCAAAATCTTTTCCTTATTTTTCACTTTAAACTCTGGCTGAGATGAAAATTTCCTGTTTCAGCATTAGTCGCTCAGATGAAGTGAGGTGAAACTTGAGTCGTATTTATGTTTTCACAAAGTCCACACTTACATCTGTAAACTGATCTTGATTTGCTCTCAGGAATATGAGAGTTCAAATTAAACACTTATTCAGCTTGAATCATGCAATGGTGAATGTGGCTCATAGAGATGAAATGATGTCTCTTCATACTATCTGCTGTCACAGTCAGTTTTTTTTTAAAATATGGGAACAAAGGACAGAATATGCCCCTGGGATAGCAGATAATCTAACAGGGAAGTAGTGTGTGTGGACAGTCACCATGGTCACCAGGCCTAGATGTAGTATAATGTAGGTCAGATGCTTTAATTCAATTTCCATTGAGTAGGCAGTCACAGAGAGAGATCCACAAGGCTGCAGGCCAGAGAGAGAGGCTTCTTCTTCATGTTTGTATCACAGCTCATGGGTTCATCACTACCATCAAGATATCAAAATGAGCCTCCCAGTCACACGAGCTGAGAGGAAAAAGCTCCATCTGTATTTATGGTGGGGTGTGTCTGTGTGTGTGTGTGTGTGTGTGTAAGAATGGAGCAGCTTAATCTTTTCAGCGCCCACACACACAAGATAGTTCCTCTTTTTATTAATGAATCCAGGAATAATTAAACACTTGCACTGTACTGCTTCCATTTAGCAAAACTAAAGGAGATGCTGAGATGGTATTTGGTGGTGAGAGATTTTTGAGGCTTTGAGTTACACTTGTTTGCACATAAACACCGGATCTATCTATTGTTGTGAGACAAATCTCTGCTTGTTGTCAGGATGGCTCATGTGGCAGCCTGGGTTTCATTTTATTTATTTATTTTTAAATTTACCACAAGCAAGAGGGAATCTGAAAAACCTAACTAAGAAAGCATGCAGTACAGCAGTAAGTGGATGTTTTTGTTCACCAGCATTTAATCCAAATCTGTAATGGAATTTCTCAGATGTGTGCACCTTTTCTCCTCCAGCCTATTTCTGCACGGGGCTGACTCCAAGCATCTCCTCACATAACAACAAGCTGACATCTTGAAAGGCTGAATATATGATACTGTGTCCTGGCACCGAGTTGAGAGCAGTTTAGCAGATTAATGGGCAGAGGGACGGATGTGGTGACACATTTTTATTGATTAAGACAAGGTTAATTGTCAATAAACATAAAGCTTAGTTGGTGACAGGACACAGGGGCTGAACCTCAGACCAAAGAGTCTCATTGCTGACACTAATGTACATCACTGCATGTTAGATTAACAACCAGCTCAGTCACTTTCCTTTATCAGAAGTGGAATTGCTGATATGAGGAACTGTGTAATGATTTATGAAATTGCTTCCTGAAATGATCTTAGTCTACTCTGCTTGCATTATTACTTTAAAGAAACTTTGTAATGGAGTTTTTAGTTTGGAGTTCTTTAGGATACTCAATATTGCTGAAAGGTGCAGTTGAAATTTTGAGCAGACGTTCTTGGAATTAACTATTGTAGACATCCAGTATCTAATGTACATGGTGGAATGTAATGAAGTACATTTACTGAAGTACTTTATTTAAAATCCAATTTTGATGTACTTGTACTTCAATAATTTATATTTTATTCAGCTTTATTCTAACTGAATACTTCTCTAGTAGTCCACTACATTTTTCTAACAACTGTAGTTATTAGTATTGGCAACTGGTATCTGAGCAATGTGGAGCTCATCAAGAGGCAGATAATGAAGCTGATCTGCTGAGGCAAACTATTGGTCATCAGTCCGCACCTGTGAGCTTCCAGCCTGAATGTCAGGAAACATCAGACAGATTGACAAAATTGATGAGGAAGTTTGTTTTAGATTGGCATTAGGCATTAAATCTAGGTCTAAATAGTCTTGCAGGAACCCTGTACTTCTAAGCAAGACAGTAGGACATTCCAGTAACATGACGCTATGTGTGTTTGTGTGTTCTTTCAGGACAATAGCCTACTGTCAGTGGGTGGATAACCTGGAGGAAACCCAGAAGCTCCTGGCGATGAGCGGCCCTCTGAGCAACACTCTGAAGTGGCTGCTGAGCCACCTGAACGGCAGCATGGTACGCAGGGAGATGTACGGCCATGGCATTGGGCGCTTCTCCAAAGAGGAGGTCTATGCCCTGATGGAGAAGGACATGAGGACACTGGCCACGCTGCTGGGTATGACGGCCACCATTGTTTGCGTGTGTGCTTGTTGGATAAGTATTTGTGCATGTGTTCCATTAGGAACACCAGTTGTCACATCAAAACCATGAGCAGCAACCCGCATATCTGAGGGATTACCATACTCTGTTATATAATCAGATTAGAAGAAAAACATTTGTACAATCTCAGATTTACTCAGAAACTCATTTTTATGGATAGTTGTGGAAAATTAGACACATTTTCTAGAATAATAATAAATAAATCAATAAACTCTGAGGTAAATACCAGTGAGAGCCTAAAGGAAGACAGCTTGCCCAGTCAGACCCATGAAGCAGTCATGCTGATTCAGTATGAGAGAAAGAAGCAGAGAACTGTCACTCCCCTGCTGACATTAAATTATTAATATATTAATTGAAGGCTAATGTGAACCTATGAAGTATATAATACACCCTGACAGATTATTTGAGATTATTTTCTTTCCTCAGACAACATGAAGATTTATTCATCTATGCAGGTTCACCATAGGCTGGTATAAAATCATTTTTGCCTCCTTGTTTGTACTTGAATATCAGAGAAAGATCTGGACGTCTGCCACACGGACACAATATCAGAATGTTCAGATGGAAACAAACAAGCAGATGCTGGAAAGAAAAGTGATTTGAATCGATCTGTTTGTGCCGTTTCAACGGACGACCACTTGTTGTAAAATGGAAAGTTATTTCCAGAGTGAATGCATCAGTGCACTCTGCAAACATATGGCTTCTCTTTTAGTGTCTGCTCTTCCAGACTTAAGTGCCAGAAGCGTGAATAGAAAATGTGTTGTTGCTGCCAGAAGTGCATCTCTGCCAGCTTCCACATGAAATTACTTTATCATGAAGTGCATTTTCTGAAGGTGTAGGGAAGCAGGACGTAACTGATTTGGTGTAACGCAATTTTTAAGTCTACAAATACTTAATATCCACTGTTTGTGTTTAGTTACTGGCTTTACAGACAGATACCAGTATAGATGCAAACACCAGACATAATTAGTTGCTTGACTTCTGACTATTTGTTGATGCTGTTTCCAATGCAATAAACCATGATTAGTTTTCTTATTATTACGCTATGCAGTATGATCATTTCACACACTATCGATTTTACTACTACACTGGCAACGTTGATCACATCAAGATGATTTGCAGTAACAGTCTTGGTCCCTAGCACCATCTTCAGGTCAGCATTTAGTCATCATTTATACAGTCTCTCAGAGCTAATCATGGATGCAGACTCTTGTTAGAACACTTAAAAAAAAAAAAAAACAACCCAAATTTCACTCCATCCAGTTTACACCTGTTACACTACTTGCTGTCTCTTCTCCTCCCTGTAGGAGATAAAAAATACTTCATGGGCTCTAAGATGTCGACGTTAGATGCTACAGTGTTTGGGCATCTAGCCCAGGCGATGTGGACCTTACCTGGGACACGACCAGAGCAACTCATCAAAGGTCAGTGCATCTGTTACTCAGAAATAAGAGAAGGAACAGAATGCAATAATTAACACAGAATATTTACTGCAGATAATGTTGCTTTATTTTGATATTTGTTATGTATATTATATATGAGCAAACTTTTCTTTGCTGCTTCTTCATGTACTGTAGTTTTTTGTTCCAGCCACTAGATGGCAGTGGTGCTCCACTGTAATGCAGTGTTCCTGACAGGCTTTGATTCTTGCTTTCACACCTGCCACAAAGCAGGGAACACATGAGTATCTTCTCTTATTTCACAGAACAAAACCAGAATATTAATATTATCATGTCACAAATGAAGATTCTCTGTTGTCATTTTGATTTTGCAGTTATGATGAAAGAGCTTGTAAGAAAAGTGACAAAACATAAAACACTGTCATAATGTGTCCCTTGTGTCTTAATGTCAGTATGCGCCTGGTACCTCCTGCTGCTGTAAAAGCTCATGCATGTGAACCCACTGTGTGATGTCTTTACAGGAGAGCTGATCAACCTGGCCATGTTCTGCGAGCGGATGCGGAGGAGGTTCTGGCCCGAGTGGTTTGTGGAGGTGGAGGACCTCTATTATGATGGAGACAGTGAGAGCAGTGGCGACGGCTCCCCTACAGGCCTGCTGGACTTTGGCCTCTTCTCCAGGACTAACACTCTGGACGACAGTGACACCAGCAGCCACTCAACCCGACACACACACACACACTCCCCAGGCTCCGACCACTCGCTCTTTGACTCGGACGTTGGCACGGGGTCTGACAATGACATTCAGCTTAAGGAGGAGCTAATGCCAGACCTGGAGGTTTGATTTGAAAGTGGCTGTGACAGGTTGACAGACTAAGACTGATGGGAGGCTGGAACAGTCAGCAACACATGCTGCTTTGTGGTTTTCTTTAAATCTGGTTGAACGACCTTGTCCAGACAACAGCTGTCACAGCTGTAGAAAGTATTCCAGCTCGACTACCCAGCATGTTGCAACTTCTTTGACAACCTGGGTATTTAGCAGCAAAGGTCAATATAAACATGTTACTGTACTGTCCCCTTCAGAACTGTCTCTGTGGCAGTTTCTCTTTGCCTTATTTGTCTCGTCCTAAGATGCAGAAGCCGGTGTGAGAGGTTAGCAGAAGGCAAAACATCTCAGCTCATGAAAAGTGCCGCAACAACAGAAGAGTGTTGTAGACAAGACAGGTGGCATTTCACTTGCTATGAAATGATGCAACTAATTGCCGCTCTGCTGTGTATCTTAACGCACAAACCCATTCAAACAGGTAGAGCTTGATCATGTGGCAAAAAGGAACAGCTGCTGCGTCTCTACTGTTAAGCATCCGTGTGCTGACAAAGAAACACAGTGGACAGTGCCAGTTTGTGCCCTAGAATGGTCCTCATGTCATGCCCTTTATGCTACTGTATGTAGGAAAAATCTGCTCTGCTGTATGTCTCCATCAGACCACAACCTTAGATCCATTTGTAGGCTTATTGAATAGAGGACAGGAAGACAGTTGATGAGATTTGTGCCTGTTTCATTTATTGGTCCCCATCCTTTTTTACTAGCATTTTGTTGTTAGTGAGCTCAGACTTTTTGGTGCATTGATTTCAGCCTCCTTTAGATTTTATGGAAGCTGCAATTTTTATATTTCAACACCAGATGGAGTCAGCAGTCAGCCTGGTACCCCTTCACTTCTGAAACATCTGGATTATTCTGGCCTGAGGACCAGTAAATGATTTCTCCTTTAGTCCTACACTTTAATGTTGTCGTTTCCATTCAGAGGTCACATATCAGTGAGTGTAGGTGTTATGTGCAAGTGCATGAATACTTGTATACTGTAACTGGGCACAGGAACAAATCAGCCTTAGCGCCCAGACTAAGAAGTGGGAGAAACTACGCTGCAACAGGTTTTATTGTGATAGAATTTATTACCAGTGCCACTTTATTAACATTGTTTCTGTATTAATTTATGTGTCAAATATATATTTTTGTTAACCTTTGTTTTTCTTATTTCTCTCAAAGAGAGATGCTATTTTGCACGAGTGGAAATTTATTTTCACCTTATTTTAATGGGAGCAGTCTGATGTGGAAATACAGAATGGGGCAAAGGAATGGGAAATATAAATGTGTATATGAGCAGTTCTGATAATGGTTGTGCTGTGAGGGAACTGCGTTGCTTATGTTGACTGTGTATGTGAATGTCATCAGTGAAGTAGTTGATGAAAAGTGTTTGAGAGACAGAGTACCAGAACTGAACATCACTAATGTTGTAGGTGAAAAAGCTAAATGGACCAAAATGTGTCAGGAAGCGCTCATAAAGGCAATACACTATGATGGCTGTTAAATGATTGTGGTGCATATAGAGCAGATGTGAATTAAGTAAAAGGATCAGTTCAAGCAAATTACAAATTATATTCATTCACTTACCTGTAGTGGTTCTGGATCATGTAGCAACCATGCAGGTTTTGAGATAAATTTTATTTGTGGTGCTCGTAGCATTGATGAATGAAAAATTGTAACATCTCTTGCGTTTTATTCTGGATAATCCACAGAATATAGTGTCATAGGGACTGTTTCTTAAAAAGAAAAACAACTCCGCCAACATCAGGGTGGAGGGCTGGGGAGAAGATGAAAACGACACTCGCTCCAAACTTAGTTTCAGCTGCAGACGTAGTTACCTGCACTTTGAAGTCTGCAGTGAAGCTTTTTCTTTTGGGCAGCATTTTCACTTGTGTTACACTAAGAGTTAAAGAGTTTAGAGTGAACATGAGCGTTTTCACTTTTTCAGCAGTATAATAATATCTTCAGTTGAGTCCAGAGTGCCAGCTAATGCTAGTGACTACTCGACAAAATGACCGTTAATATACACATATAAATCACAGGACAAGCCAGATGAGTAAAAAAAAGTGCGATTTATAGTCCAGAAAGTACGAGAAACTGAACTCACAACACATAGACTAGACTAATCTGACGTAGTTCCATAATTTCTCTCTCTATAAAGACACATGCAGAATACATCCACACATTATTTCCAGTATATATTTTGGTTCCATCTAAGCATGGGTTCCAATAATCGGCTCTATGTTGGATCCAGTTCGAAGATGGTTTGTTCCGAATTCTTTCCGTATGTGTCAATAGCATTTTCTGTTAGTGGACATATTCTAGCCATGAAAAAAGACATTATGCCGTGTACAAACTCAAAAAAATTTTAATAAAACTCTGAAGGCCTACGTTGTAGACAAACATGGCAGACAGGTTTAACCTCAGTCAACAAAACAATTGCTAAATGTAGCATTTGTGCTCATGATAAAAAGGGAAAACGATGACTCCTGTGTTTAACGTTCTTCTTTCTGACACATTAAAGTAAGACCTTAGCTTGTGAAGGAAGAGAAGAAGCTGAAGATTCTAAACTAACCTACTACTGGTGTTACACTGTTATTGGTTGGATTCTGTGACCTGCAGCAGTACAATAGCTAGTTCACCCTCAGGTAACAATAGTCCACTGTTCATGTAAAACACTGATTTATTTAACTGATATTGACTGAATGATGAAGTAGGATCAATATTATTTTCACTCTGTTGGTTTTTCTTGTGCAGCTGCAGCACAGTCCCCCAGTGAGACCAGGGTGAAGCCATAAAATATGTAGTGAAAGGCCTACAGGTCTTTACCGCAGCAGAATGTCCTTACTTTAGGTTTAATAGTTCATTACTGTAGTTTATATTAGTCTCAACTCCAGACTGTCAGGAAGTGGATCTATAATCACAATTAAAATGACCATTCATTTTTTTCTAAGTTATATCTTTTGTTACACAACAGTTTAAATGAATTTTGTTGTTGTCTTTAATAGAATAAGAACAATATACTTAAAAAAACACATTACTTAAATGGATTAGAAAGGATGGATTTGATAATTGGAATTGGGACTAGGTTCGAGTTTGAGCAGACTTATCCCTAGTGTCATCATTATCCATTTAGCACCTACTGTGCTCCATTTACATTTTCCAGTAGTGAATAGAGAACTATGTCAACTGACAGGACAACAGGACCAGCGAGACACGGCCTGTTTGTGCTTATGTACTGCTATTTTTTACACTGAGATGACTTTGATCTTTCAAAAAGCTAGTGGACCTCTGAGATGAGATTACTGCAGATCACAGAGTTCGTTTGTTTCACCGTGCTCGAACAGTAGTTTGAGTCTCAGATAAAAAAAGTGACTAACCCTATCTGTTAGCGAGGTGAGTGGATTTCGAGAACTAAATCCATTTCTAGAAAAAGACGTTTCTGTTGAATTGTTTATACCTGCTATAGTTTTGCATTAATAATGGATCAAATGAGCACACTGGCAAAGCTATTTGACAAGTGAGTGAAACATTTAGCAGCTAAAGAGCCAGATATTTCCCTCAGGGGTTGGAGACCAAAGCAGGGGTAAAAGAAAAGTAAATATTTAACTCACATTAATCAGAAACACTAATGCCAATGTTGCTCCATATTTGCTTGCTGTCTAAACAAGTAGCTGTTTGCTAATAGGTTTTAAGTTAAAAGGTGACAGTTAGTGTCAGTGTTGTGGTAACAGTTTGTTCTGATGCCCCTAGTGGTCAAACAATCAGCTAATACTCCTTTAAATGTCATTGTTCGATGCAGTGACCGCCACAAATAAAATTCCATTCATCTCTGCCTTGTTGGAGTTCAGACAACACAAAACCTAAACAGTCTTTGTGTAACACAGGTGATATGATCTTTATGTGAGATGGCTTAGGACTGAAGACCAGAGTTTGATCCAATCACTGGGACTCTAGAAACAACTCCATCATGTCCATCATGTCATCCTGTGGTTTACTTCCTGACCTGCCCTGACATGGGTTGTGTGCTTTTTAGTTGCCTCCTTCAGTCTGGCTATCATATACAGTTGGACTGCTTTAATCAAGCCATATTAAAGTTAGATGTCCTGTTGTTAGAACCATGTCATAGCATTATTGCTATGGTAGTGTAAATATTGTATGTGTGGCAATGTGTACCCTGCTGTATGTACAACTGACTGATCTAACTACCTGTGGATGTGCAAACAAACTCGAGGGACTGGATGATCACAATAAAGAATAGCTGTGACAATTTTAAGCACACCACTGTTATGAGTTTAGTTTGCATCCTTATCAGGCTTCTCAGATACTGAAGGTATCTCGATGTCACGACTCTGTTTTATAGAGTAGCACACTGTATTTTAGATTGTTATATTGTCTTATCTCTCCCTGTGTTTTATGTGTGTGGTATGTGTATGTGTATGTGTTTTTTTTTTTTTTTTCATTCCAGCTAACAAGTCCCAATCATTCAGGCTGGGGGTGGGCGGTGATTAAGACTGCCAGCCGCTGGAGGCGATACAGGAGGAGAAAAGAGGGGAGTAGAGAGGAGCAAGAATAGGAAGAGGAAAAGTTACAAGGGGGATGAGGCAAGAATCCGAGGGGAAAGGATAAAGTTGAGCCAGGGCAAAGAGGGAAGTAACTAGAAGGAAGAAGAAAAGGATGGATGAGGAGGAGAGCAGGTGGTGGAGAGGCGAGACAGGGTAAAGAGGCCAGGACTGAGGAGTGAAGGGATAGAGGGAGTCACTAGGGAGGAGGAGAATGGAAAGGAGCATCATGAGGTTTTGGAGGGGAAAGATGGATGTTTTAAGGGAAAAGAGAAGACGAAGATGGAGGATGCATAAAGAAAGGATAAAGAGGGAAGTTGAGGCGGAGGTGAAAAATCGGGCAAGAGAAATCAGAGTAGGAATGAATGGAGAGGAGGCGGTTGGGCTGGCAGCCTGGGGAAAAGAAGCAAGGGCCATGGATCAGGAACCAGGCTCCCAGGGGATGGAGCAGGTGCAGGCTGCGAGCTAGGCCTTTGGGCCTGAAGGGGCTGCCAGAGCTTAAAACAATCTGCACTGCTCCTTTTTTAATTTGGCTCTCTGAACAGCCCACCCTCCACACTCTGTCTCTCCCTCTCTCTCTTTCTCTGTGCTTAACAGATCAGCGATCCACAAAGAGGGGTAAACACACACAGAGCAAAATTAAAATCGGAACTCCCTTGGCACAGCAAAACAAATTAGAGCAAACAAATTACAGAGTCAACACACAAACAGTGGAGCATCTGCGGCTCCCTGGACTACTGGAGCTGGTGGCTACCTCCCACATCACCATCACTAGCACCTATAGTCCACGTTCACTATAACCTCTGTGCCAGTCTTACACACTCAATCACATTCTCGTCACTGTGGCTGTGTTTAAAAACAGTTTTGTGTTTGATGGTTCTCAAGAAACATCCTCCTTCAGCTGCATATTTAAAATCAGCTTCAGAAGATTTAAAGAGACATGATGATTGGTGGGTGTATGTAAATTCTATCAACATCCCAAACGTCTTATTTCTCCTCGCGGATTCACTTGCCCCTTTTCTCATTTTGTAATTGGATTGCAATTATGTACATTTTTATTCGCTAACTAATGAAAGAATATCTAATTTTATGTTTACATTAAGCAACTTAATTAGACATGGCTCATTTGCATATATTAACATTAACATATGACGTACTAGCAAACCATGTAATTTATATGACTATATTAGACCTACATGTATTCACTATACAATTACACAAGCAAAAACTATTTGACTGAGGTTTACAATTTGAACACACTAAGCAGTAACATGTCTAAAAGCCAATACTTTAATAGTAAATGCTGCCCATTCAAACTTTCACTCACACCAATGTAACAGCTATAGGTCAACCTGGGCTTATGAATTAATATGGATCAGCTTATTCTTGTTAAATATTCTGCTTGTTATGTTTGCCTTGTGATTGACAGGACAAAAAGGGAGTGAGGAGGATGGACAGAGAGAGAAGGCGAAAGCAGGACCAGGTGTGAAGGTAGACATGAAGACACCTAGATAATTAACACTTTTGCAAGGCACTGCATGTATGACACATTCTCATTTGGGACTGAGCCACCCTCAAAGATCTAATTATAGAAATGCCCCTGTACACTCCTCATTGTAAACAACGGGGAGTGTGGGTCATAATTTGCTGCCATCGGCTAAAATTGGCTTACTTGGTGTATTTTCTTATGGTGTGTGTTTCTTGCTCCACTCATTGCTTTTTTGGCAATGTTTCCATCTTCCCAGATTTTAGTAGATTTCAATTGTAATAAAACTCGACAGTTTAGTAGAGCAAATCTGATCACAAAATAAGTTCTACCATGCATGTCACAGTTTACCTAATAATCTTCTTTGCAATTAAATCACTCCTGTGACATGACATGACAATTTTGATGTTGACAGCAATAAAGTTGAACCCTGGCCCTGTCTTGTATTGCCATTGCTTATAAATTAATTTGAATTTATTTCTTTTTAGATCCAGTTTGCAAAGCATATGAAAACAAAGTTTTTATTAACCACTGAAAGATAAATGTGACTTCAATGTATTTTTTGAATTTTATGTGTATTTCATCTGTTACTGTGCTATTGTGTGTGTGCTTCCGTGTGTGAGCTCAATTGGTTCTGGCTGGTCCTCTCCTCAGTCCCGTGGCCCCTCTGGCCCTCTGGCAATGGCTTGTCCATCTGCCTCCTACTGTCTGGGTCTGGTGGGACAGAGGCCATGGAAGACCCCCTACGCCCCTCTCAAACCTCCTCTCAACGAACACCCTCACCAGCCCGCAGGCCAGCTGCTTAGGCCCCAGAATTTGCCAGGTGGGCCCCCAGGACACAGAGTGGACCCATTCACATACACACATGTATGCAGTGGATCACAAAAATACACACACTCACACAATACCAACACATATGCTCGATAAGCCTCTTTACAAATGGAAGCCCTGAAAACACACATGGTTACACGGTTGGCCCACATGAAAAAACTTTCTGTCTCATACACATACACAGACACACACATCATGCATGTGTGCCAACCCTTTAACACACAACCTTTGTAGGCTCAGGTGTTTCCCACAGCTCTCTATAATGGCCTGGGTTCATAGGGGTGGCACACCAACAGGTGGCGCTGTTTTCTTTACTAATTACAGCTTTATTTATTCATTGGCATGTGGAAGCTTCCAAATGACTTTGGCTGGCCTGCTCATTCACAGGAAGAAAACCACTGTGTTTGTGTGTGTTGATGCCATTTTCTCTCCTTTGGGACCCAAGCTATCACCTGCTTCTTAGAGCTCTTAGAATTTTTAGAGTTTTCTGTAGTGTGACTCTTTCATTCTGTGAGTATTTTCTTTACTAAAACAAAATGAATGATATCAGATGAGATATTGTATCACCTAGAACTTTGTCTACCAGTGTCACCAGGCAACAGGATACTTGGGTTGCCCACAAGGTAAATTTACAGATAAATAAGATAAATAGCTGATTAAACACAAAGAGGTGTAAACAATCATACAATATTTTTCTCTTCTAAGGTCAAATATGGGGTTCCACAGAGATCAGTACTTGGCCCAATTCTGTTCTGTGTGTACCAGTAAAATACATAGAAATATACAGTACAATTATATCATGGACATGGTGACTTCGCTTCCACTTCATTTTCTGACTCTCATTCATTCTGAAATTGTCCAACATCCAAACTTTTCCTTGTCAAGATTTGTTCACTTTTCAAGATCCTTGGAGACAGAGTGATTCAGTGAATCTTCTGGTACTGTGGTGTATTGTAGCAGAGAGAGAGAGAGAGAGAGACACTGCCATGGACCAGACCCTATCATAGCTCCCCTTCTGCCGACCCATTATCTTTCTCCCCCGTGCTCCCCTTCCCTTTCTCTCCCTTTCCCTCCTCTTGCCTTTCTCTGGATGTTATCGCCAGCCGCTTATACCCTAATACCCCAATTGTTGTGCTCTAAAAACAATAATTAGCAATCCCAAACGAGACTGAGGGGCGAATTTAACAGCTTTCTACTGATGTGGTTTTCCCTGCTTTTTTCTCTTTATCTCATAGAGGTAGGGGGGGAGGTTGGGTTGCAGAGGTGTTGGCAAAGCCTCTTTAAACTCTGGTATTATGGAGGATTATTTTGTGCTGAGATCCTGGCTTGTGTGTCTGTTTTTTTCCCTCTCCTTTTCTCTTCCTGGTTGTGGCAGGCACGCTAGGTAAACAGTTTGTGTCACACTTGATTGCGTTTGAGAAATTAAAAAACAGGAATGACAATAGACTAGGACTGAGGATGAGCACTGGGGGGACACTGACACCATAAGACCCTGGCTCCTTGGGGACCTCTGGTACACTGTGTGACAGAGCGGCCCTTGCAGCCACAACAATACAAAACCTCATCCTTCAGAGAACACTCCTTGCTCCCAGTCTCTGACTCTATCTGCACTGGGCCATCTGCTCGCCTTCTCTCTCTTCTTCCTCCTCCTCCTCCTCCATGACTCCTTTTGGAGAGATGGTGTGTTTCAATCTGGCTCAACTATTCAAGTGTTTACAAGCACAAACACTCTTCCAGGTTGGAGGTGTGTATGAGTATGTTTTCTAGACATACAGTATTTCCTTTGTGATTCACATGCAATCTGTGTATATATGCAGAGAAAGTAACATCTGTGCTTGTCACTAAAATCAGTGTAAAAGTTATAAAACAGGGAGCCATTTATGGTTTACACTGATGACAAATAAACCAAAAAATGTTGCAAAAAGCCTCAGCAAAATATGAATTTCTCTGTACTGAAATCTAAATGTGTAAAGTGCTGTGAACACAGCTGGTGAGGATCTGTGACAAAAATACACATTTCTGTGTGGAGTGAATCCAATGCTGTTAAAATGCAGCCCCATAGGGGGCAGTGTGATACTAAAAACCAAAACAGATACTGAGCTTCATGCTTTTCCATCCATCCATCATTTCTGTCCTGTAGAGGTTCATTGGGGGGGAAAGCCAATCCCAGCTGATACTTTGGCAAGAGGTGGGGTACACCCCGGACAGATCACTGGTCTATCAAACAGAGAAATCTACAGGCAATTTAAGGCCAACAATTAGCCTAACCCGGTGTTTGGACCATGGGAAAATGTAGTTCCGGGAGAAAAACCACACAGATATGGGGGAGAACATGCAAACTTCACACAGAAAGGTTCCAGTTGGTCACAGGCTCAAACCTGGAACCATCTTGCTCTGAGGCACAGTGCTAACCACCACAGCATCTTGTGGAGTGGAGTTCATGGGCAATATAAATTAGAATCTAGTTCAAAATCTGACCCTTACGTATTTTTTGGGTTTGATTTTGGGAGGATGTTCATATGCTTACTAAGACTCTGAAGCATTAAGCAGAAAAGTTTTATCATATTAACATGTGCAGTTGTAGCCAAACTAAAATTTTAAAGTTGTGTCCTAAATCTAAATCTAAAAAGGAAGCACTTTAGTTGCCTGAATGTTTGTAAAATGAGTTGTCCTGTGTGCTCTGCATGTGAAAACAAAATAAAAGCCAAAGAAAACGATAGAATGAGGTGATACACTTCACAAGGCACGTGACACCAAAATACTGCAGTAGAAAGCAGAAGTGTCTGGGTGGGTGGCCATGAATACAGTTGCAGGAGGCTGAAACATTGTCCACATATTTCAGTCATTTGTGTCAGCCGTAGAGACCCATGCCCCATTTCATTTCCTTCTAATCTATACTTTGTGTAGAAGTATTTTCTTATGGCCAGCCAGAGCTACAGAGTCTAGCTTAAAGTCAAACACACTAACCCATTCATCACCTTGGGCTTTCTTGTCTCTGTTTGTCTTCTCCCTGCATTAAAATTATGTTTAATTAATTAGGCCTCAGTTTGCTAAATCACATGTGGAGTTTTGGATAAAAGTTTGTGTTTACTCGTGCAGCACATTTACTCAGGATTATTTGCATTTGACAATTTAGCGGGAGTGAACCTGAGACAGGTTCCACCCAAACTGTCACACGTTGCACCACTGTCATGGGACCCAAACTGCACCGGCCTGCCTGCAGCTTTCAGGCCTCCCATAATATATAATATGTTGTTATACTGTCACCGCAAGGAGCACAACCAACCCCACAGAGACACCACTGAAATTCATTAATCTAATTAAATATGTCGTATTGCCCAAATGAGATACTGGTATGGCTTTGCTGCAGGATAAGTGCAAAGTAAGGCTGGGTCCCACAAGAGTAGCATACAGCTGACGTGCGCTAACGCTATTGCGCTTCATTACACTCTTAATTACCTATTGTTTCTAACTAGTTGGTGGCGTTTTAATGAGAATCTACAGGCAGTTAAATGTAATCTAAATTTTCTAATCTACTGGTCCATTACCAAGGAGTCAAAATGTTATTGGTTTTGTGAGTAATCAGACTTTTAAATGGTGCTGATATCACTCCCGGAGGGCAAGGAGTGGGTTTCAACTGTGTAATTGAATTCTGTTTTTTTTTTTTGTTTTTTTTTAATTCCCCTTCTTCTTCCCCTTCTGCTCAAGGAGGTGAGAGGAAGAGTTTTCTGTTGGGGCTGGCTGCTTGGGTCGAGAAGCATGTTTTTGGTTCTGGTCGGATCACAAGGTTTTTCCGCACATAGGTCACCATGGCGACCCCGTCAAGAAAAATGTGGCTGTGTAAGTGTTTATGTGGACTGTGAGCATGTGTGTGCATGCATGCATTTTTGTGTGTTTTTTGTGTGTTGCTGCCCTAGTCAGCCTCAGTGCTCTGCTGTCCTGTCACCTGCAGCCAGATAAGCCGAAGGATTTATCACCAAGTGAATTGCCTTTGAGTGGTGGATAAAATGGGTCCAATACATTCTCATATGAAAACGCTGCGAGGTTAATGAGAGCCAAATTCACAGAGGGCTAAATCTATTAGGTTTTCATGGATGAAATCAATCAACATGCACCACACTGGCTGATTTGTCATATTGAAGCATTGCCCGTTTGAATTCCAAAACACAATCCTTCTTACGGAATGATTCACTTTGATTTTGATTGCCTCTTCATCAAGAAGATGACAGCTATGAACTAATTTTCATTTCTATCATGTTACACACTTATTAGCTCTGGCTGTCCTTGGAAGATGAGCGATTCTCTCCCTTTATAGAGCTACAGTTGGTTTTTCCTCAGGTCTGTTCAAACGAAATGCTCCTGTATTCTTTTTTTAATCAAATTTATTAGGTGTTTGCCTGTTTGTTTACATGATGGATTAGGTTTTGACTAATTTAATTCTTGTAGAGGTGTGCATGTTGTTGCAGCTGGATTTGCCTGATTCTTGAATGCTGTTGCTTATAGTGCTTATACTGTACACCTTAACACCTCCAATGGTTCAGTGTTTAAAATGGTCACGGTATTGGGAGAGTTTCAGACATTTTGACGCGCTGGTTGTTTGTGTTCAGTTATTTGTGTGTTGCTAGGACTGAGAGGAGGAAACTGATACTACTCACATGTCTGTACAGAATAACACTAGACAGTTGGCTTAGCTTCACACAAAATCTGTAAACACAGGGAAACAGCTAGCCTGGCTCTGTCCACAAGGTGAGTACATACACAAACCCAAAGTGTAAAAAAAAATCACACATTGTGGGGATGCAGTGTAGGGTGTGGTTATGTGCCAGATTTGGACTGATGATTGTAAGACTGTTAACTATATCTCTGTTGTTTTCCTAGCAGCTTCATAGTGTTGACAAAACTGAAAAACTGCAAAACTACGTAGTTTTTGTTCCTTTTTTTTTGTAGGGAAGGAGTGTGATAATTAGTGATTTTTAGAGGTACTGGTGGCAGGGTTTGATTAATGTGTGTTAGAGCCAGCGAAGCTGTTTTATATGTAATTTTATATTTTATATTATATTTGGCATAGAATATAGAAAGTCTAGCAGAGAAATTTCAGTGTTTGACTGAAACTCATAAGTGTTTTTTGGATGCCACATTGTACCGACAATGATATTTTTACGTCTTGCAAGACAGGATGTTCATTACTGTTTGCTGTGCCCGTTCTGGAGTTGATAAAGGACTTTGAGCAGCTCAAGTCTTCACTGGATTTTCAGATCTTTCTTCAGTAGGTCTTTTCAGATTGTGCCATGTACAGTACAAGAAAGCTGGTGTCACTTTAGTCTCTGTGTGCAGATTCTATGATGCTCCACGAGAGAAAATGTTTAATCAGTGCGGAGGAAATAAAACACAGAAAGGCGCATTTGTCTTGCGTGGCTCATACCTTTCTCTCAGTGCAGTGATGGATGACAACCTTGGTATTGAGTGTGTGTGTTTGTCTATCGCAGCAGTGCAAAGTGACCAGGGACAGGCGCCAACAGAAAAAGGCCCTGTCCCCCAACTAATGAGCAGCATTATTCAAATAGAGTCTTTGTTGTCAGTGTGCTGTGCCGTGGTCCACACACTGCTGTCACAGGCAGCATCGTCTGATGCACTGCTTCCTCATTTTGATGCTCTGTCAGTTTATCGCCTATTAAAATGCATGTGGGAAAATTAGGCACCTTGAAACTGTTGGTTATTCAGACTGCACTTACTTTTCTATGTATACCATTCTGCTGCTGATCATCTAACAGTGATCGTATGAGTAATATATTCGTCGTCTTAAAACAATCACAGAAATGATTTTGTTGCACTGTATCCTCAGTGGATTCAGATGAAAGCTGTTTCAGAGGAGGATTACCCTCTGTACTGCCAGTACATGGCGTCAGCACTGGATCAGACAGTAGGTGGGCACCGAGCAAAAGGCACAAAAAAGACATGAAAAACACAAAATGTCAACAAATAGAGGAATATCACCCAGTTTGTCTATCACACTTTGGAGTCCCGTGAAAAAAAAATGAGAGGAGCTTTCAAGGCCCGTGCCAGCTGACAGGAGATCGAGTAGTGAATAAAGGAGGATAAAAAAAGATAGGAGTCGAAAGAGAAAAATCTGCCTTTCTACACAGAGAAGGATGGGGGGGGGGGAAGAAAGAAAGTAGTGTGTTTAGAGGAAGCTCCTCCGACCGAGCCCATCTCCAGCTGTCACAAATCATTTCTGCTCGGGAAGTGAGGGAAGGCAAAATGTCAAAATATTTGAATAAATTCCACAGAAGCCTGTTGAGAGTGGGGTGGTGTGGTGGAGGGGTGTTGTTGGCGGCAATGGGGTGGAGAGGGGAAGAGAGGGTAGGGGAATAAAAGGGGGGGGGGGGGGGGGGGGGGGGGGGTTGCATGTGAAATAGCCTTCACAGGGCTCAGGAGGAACATGAGCTAAATGGAAATCAAAGGTTTGGCCACTGCAATGATAGTTTGGCTGATTTTAAAGAATTTTCCCCCATTGGCTTGGGTTAGTGGTAATGGCTGACACAACAATGCAGATATGCTTTGCACTCTCACTGCTGCTGTGCACTCTGTATCTCACAGTCGCTGACTTTTACACTGCTACTGCCACAAATAACTCTTCATTACATGTTACTGTACCTGCACCAATGAAATGAGTTCAGAGGGTGTCTATTTCTCACCCCTATGGGTGGTGTGTGTGTGCCTTCCTTAATCTCACGCCGCTCTTCTGAACTGAGAGCTCTGATGTTGTTTGTGGGATCTGACAGAGCCACTCTCCCAGTTTGGGGGTCACAGCCCCAAAGATGCCGATTACCACGAGGACCACTGTTGCTTTCACCTTCCACATCTTTTCTAGCTCTTCTTTCAGCCCTTGGTATTTCTCAAGCTTCTACCACTACAGCCTTCTGCTGTTTGTCCACCACTACTATGTCCAGTTGATTAGCCATCATCAGTTTGTCAGTCTGTATCTGGAATTCCCACAGGATCTTAGCTTGGTCATTCTCCACCACCTTTGGACGTGTGTCCCATTTTGACATTGGGACCTCCAGCCCATATAGATGTTCCTGTACACTATGCTGGCCACTTGGTTATGGCGTTCCATGTATGCCCTGGCTGCTAGCATCTTACAACCTGCTGTTATGTGCTGGATTGTCTCAGGAGCATCTTTGTACAGCCTGCACCTGGGGTCCTGCCTGGTTTGGTAGACCCCAGCCTCTATTGATCTTGTGCTCAGGGCCTGTTCTTGTGCTGCTACGATTAGTGCCTCTGTGTTGTCTTTCAGTCCAGCTTTTTCCAGCCACTGGTAGGACTTTTCGATATCAGCCACTTCTTCTATCTGTTGATGGTACATACCATGGGTTTGTCCTGCCATGATGGTTCTTGCGCCTCTCTCTCTGCTTTGGGCTTCTGTTGCCTGAGATATTCACTAAGTATTCCATCGCTCTGGGCCGTCTTCCTGATGTACTCATGGATCTTTGCTGTTTCATCTCGGATGGTGGCTCTGATGCTCACCAGTCCTTGGCGTCCTTCCTTCCTCTTAGTGTACAGTCTCAGGATGCTGGATTTGGGGTGAAACCCTCCATGTATTGTGATATGTGTATGTGTATTGATACCACTGATGCCATCACACAGCATTACAAATTACTCATTTTGACCTTCGTTGTTTGACTTAACTGACTTACTAACTTATTGGTAACTGGTGTCCAGTAAAATCACTATGACTGAAATGCTTTTTGTAGTAATTTTCAACAGACTGTAAAGATTATTTTTTAAAAATTCTGTGTACAAAATGAATTGGTCTCATTAAAGATGATCTTCTCCTCTAGGGATTATCTTCTTGAATAAATTCTTCAGAACATTACATTAAAAAATCATATGTTACCACAGTAAAGACAGTACTGTTTTAGTTTTTTACATTTTTTTTTTTACATTTAATAAACTTTCCATAGATCACTGTAATTTCTCAAAGCATTTAGTAACTCGATTGTAGCTTGCACTATGAGCATACTACTACTACTACTACTACTACTACTACTACTACTACTGAGCTAATCACATTTTTACTAATATTTATTCAGTACTTATTGAGAATTTGCTCTACCCCACAGCTCTGAACTGAAGCCAGCATCATCATGAGCTAATGTTTAGGTTTGCTTAAACATTTGCCTTTCCCCCTGCCCTCTTATTAATATTTATCATGCGAGGTGAAGAGTGAATTAAGGACAGGTTCTGGTGATAAAGGTCTGGTGATTCTTGTTTGTTCAAAGTCTCTGAATGCATGTTTTCTATCAGCCTGTGTGCATCTACTCTCTTTGTTCAGATGCTCCCCGGGGTGCTTTAGAAGTCGTAGGGTCAGTGTCTCCTCTGTTTGCCTCTGAACTCACTAACACTGTATTTAATTAGGCCTCTAATCAGCCACTAAACACACAATAAAATTAGACAATCTGTATCTGTTTACCTCCCTCTCAACTCTCTAACACACATACACACACACACACTTTGCATATTTGCATGTATAGTTGGTAAAAAACAACAAAAAAAAAAAAACACTTATCACGGAGAAAGATCAAGGTCATGACTCCTCTTCACACACGAATCCCTGAAACCAATTAAACTGTCGGTTGGTGAAGTTCAGTTGGAGGACATGGGCTGGAAAACAATAGATGACAGCTTCTCTCTGCTATCGCTGGCTGGGTTTTCTTGCAGCAGTAATTATATTTGCAGATTCTGTCATTAAGACTAAAGTGCTGGAGAAGTTTTGCAATCAGTCAGAAATATTAACATTCTGTAGAACGGTGTTATCAGCATTTGGAAACAGAAAGTCAGATGTCAGATATTGTGATTGGATGTCAGATCCGTGTGAAGACTTGATGAATAGTTATGTAGGCTTTTATAAAATGCAAAAGTTAAACTCTCACTCTCCGTAGAATGACACATGGTGCAGTTAGTCTAGTTGTTAGGTCAATACTATGCTCAGTGATGGAGCTCTACTATGTTTTGAAATGATAGCCCTGCTGAATATCTTTGGTGTCTACTAGTACTTCTGCTCATAGGCAGGAGGGTGAAGTCACAGTGATACAGTCAGGTTTAACTTCAATAACATCAATGTCATCACATGTCCTGCATAGTTAATAACTGTCAACACAAAGAAGCCTTCAAGAGGTTTTACACATTAAGATGTCTTCCCATTGCGTTATAAAGCAATTATGAGTTGCTCATGCACATGTACATATTGTTAATAGACAGTTTAATTCAGAAATTTAAGTCATAACTTATTACCTTTATGAATGGATTAAATCAGCACTCAGGGTAGATTGAAGAGTTATTTATACATAAACTATATTATTAAATATTAATAAATACAGCCAATAAAAGCTTAATAGTTTAGATAATTACATCTGTTGTACATTTATTGTAAATTGTGAATATATTATAGATGCTGTATATGAGGAGCTATGATTCTTGATGAATTAGTAAATATTTCCTTAAATGTAAAGATAAACACACTTATTATTTTATATATATATTGTGCATAAATGCAAAAAAGAGGCACTAAAATAAACCATTAATGGTAAAAGTCAGGTTTCCTTTAGAATGATTATTTTTGTCATTATAGTGTCATAAACTTGAGTGGTGTAGCTCTAAGCAGTGTAGGTCTGTCAGTGGGGGAATGAATCTTTATTTTCATACTTTGCTTGTTCGCCCTTTAAAGTTTCACTGTCCCTTTTGCTGACCGATTATCACCCACCTCCTGTGCCATCTCTGCTCTCTGATACTTTACACTTTACCTGCCCATGCAGGTTTTGCATTGTTGATATGCAAGAGCCATTTATAAACCAACAGTGTCCACAACTACTTGGTGTAGGCTCAGTCCCACAGTGCATAAACTAGGGCAATAACATACAATGCACTGCTGCATTACTTGTATTTTTTCCAGAGAAATGCTGTATTTTTTCCAGAGAAATGCAGCATAATAGGAGGTTAGCTATAGTGCAAGGTTGCCTATCACCGCCTCTAAAGAAGACAGGCATTTTGAATATTGTCAAAACCTCATGAGACTTTTCTCCACATGGGCTGACCATGCTGCAGCTGGGAGGCAAGCATACATATACTGTTTCAGACAACCAATAACCAGCTTCTGTGTCTCTATGCAAAAAGGGAGGAGAGCAGCCGACTTGTTACTTTACTGGCTTTTGACAGCTGGGGCATAACAGAAGGACAGAAAGTGTGTGAGTTCATGAATGTGTGCGTGAGTGACAGAGAAAAAGAAAGTGTGTGTGTGTGTGTGCGTACACATGTATATGTGTATGTGTTTCTGTGTGTGTTCATCCCCATTTGCATTTGTGTGTGCTCGGCCATGTGCATATGTATGCATGGCACAGTGGACCAGAACAGAGCTCTGACAGTAGCAGGACTGCTGCTCGCTGATGCCTGCCTGGAGGAGCTGACAGCGGCCGGGCCTGTCAATCACTGAGCATGCCCACTAGCCCCCCATCCGCATCATCCTATCTTGTTAACTCTAAATCTGGATGGGTGCTGTTTGTGTGTGTGTGCGTATGTGTGTGTGTATGTGTGTCCTTTTCTCTGATGTGGTTCTGTGCTACAGTTTTAGCTGTGTGAGCGTTGTTTCAGACAGAGATCAATCATAACAAAATGATGAGAAACTGGTACAGGGATTGCTAAGAAACATGCCATGCTGTGAGGCCAATTTTTATATAAACCTGTCCACACAGTAGATAATGATGTCAGTGATTATTCAAAATATTTAAGAACTATTAGACTATACAACATCTTGTAAGCCATAGACATATCCCCTATCAAAAAGAGACCAATTTAGTCACGCTGGGTGTATGTTTTATGTCTAAAGTGGTCCACACTCTCTATGATCAACCAAGCACTGGTGCAATTGAGAGAAAGGGAGCAAAAGCTCTTTTAGTCAAAGGTAATTATCTCCTCTTGTCACCCACAATGGATGCCTGCTAATGAGAACTGGATTTGTGATTGGTTGCCCAGCATGTCTGTGGAGACACTCAGCTCTTTTGGTTTTGACCGTAGAGCCTCGGTGCACTGCAGACTGGACAAGTCATTCATCTATGCAAATGCCAGCCAAAATGTGACCACCGTTATATACAGGTTCCATTAGGTTCTTAATTATCAGGAGATACAGGCTGGTGTGTGTGTGTGTGTGTGTGTGTGTCTATGTGTGTCTGTGTATAACACAGAGAGAAATCTGCTAATATCAGTCTGTTGTCTGCATCATTTTGAAAACCTTCACCAGAACTTATGGAAAAGAAAGGCAATAAGGATGCTGCAATCTTGTAGCTATATTGCTGTTCTTGTACTGGCAATGTTAGTATTATTATACATATTCCCTCAGTTTTAAGCTCATGCTCCTTTACACACTGTCAGATTTAGTTTTTAGTCTTATAGCCTCAAGGCCGGAAATAAAAATCCAATTAAATTCTCTTCTCACTTTAATTAGAATTCAGTAATCAGAAAAATAAAAAAGCTCTAATTTCTGAAAACTTTGCTTCCTTAGCTTCACCAAACTGTCTGTAGTCATTGTTGGATATATTACCAACCATGCATTATTCACGAATAAACTATGAAAACCTACATCTGTAGGTGATTGAGCTCAATCTTACCAAACAAGACTTAATGACCTACAATGACATAATGTCCATCTGAACCTACTTATGATCTATGTTGCTGTTCATTTTCCAAATGGCACTGTCATTTTTAATGTTGCAGCAGGAGAGATCTGTGTGCCTGACATGGTAATGTCAGGCACCCTAAACTCCAAAAAGGAGCCAGCAGATGTGATGGATGGTGCAGAGGCCAAAAACAGCCTTGCTCTAGATGTGAATGAGGTGAGCTCAGTGAACCAATCAGAGAATCAGAGAACCACAATCTGCTGCTATTACTCCTTCGGTGACCCTTAGTGCTGAGTCTCTCATATATAAATATATAGTGCTGTCTTGTTGTAGGTTTAACTTAAATCTCTCTCTCTCTCTCTATCTATCTATATATATATATATCTATATAATTCGAGTGTGTGTATATATATATATATATATATAGAGAGAGAGAGAGAGAGATTCGAATGAATAAAAACACATAATGCATAATGCTATGTGTGAAACACATAATGCTACACATGTTATCTGGAGGTCTATTTTAAAAATTGCCATTTGTTGTTGCATCTTGGTTGAATAAGGATCAATGACAAATATTATCAATGTATGTGTCTGACATATACCAACATGTCTTTAACAATTGTTGTATGGTAAAACAAGAACTGTAGCACGTCTTTTTTGTATGTATCTATTCCCATGACCCTTTGCACATCTGACCGGATGTTGATTCCTTCATAGACGGAACTGATGGGACGTTTGATGTTCCTACGGAAATATTTCGAGGTCCACGTCTTATCCTATCCCCATAAACCCTTATCTTAAGTGAAACTCTCCCCAAGATGACGACGTTATCATTGTCCTCTGTCGTTATGTTTGAGAAACCATGCGACGTCCATCTGGTTTGTATGGCATTGAGGCAGTTATGCTGCGAGAAATACACGAACATAACGTATCGCTTTATTTTCCTTTGCTGACTATGGTCCACTCTGGTCCGTAAACATAGCGTTTCAACCAGAACCTGCAAGAAAGGTCAGATATTCCCCACACTGTTTTCCAGTCTACGGGGCTGATTAGACTGTGCACTCATTGCGTTTAGTATTGTCCGGGTGTTCCGGAAGGCATCACAAGGTAAACGGCAGGAGTGTGTTTTTGTGGTGCTAACAAACTGGTCGGAGGAAAAGCAGGATTGCTCCTCATGAATGGATATATCGATCTACGGTTACTGTAAATGTAGTTCATGTCCCGTCCGCTTTGTTTGTAGCTTTGTCATAGCTAGCTGGAGACGCTGCCTGGTGTTTTGACAGCCCGTGCTGCCTGTGGGCTAACTGGCTAACTGGCTAACGGGCTTACTACCAGCTGTTTTACCTTTCTGGTAAAGACTCGAGTTAACCTGGGGTCTTCAGAAAGCGACGGTTTTTGGGTGGCGGCAAAAACACCTTTAAAATTAGCCATGTCTCAGTAACGTTATCACCAGTAAAGGACCGGCGTTAGCCTGGATAACTATGTGCTGTTTGTTACACTGTATAATATTAACGCTAGAGCTTAGCTATAGCTAAAAAGTTGTGTTTAGGAAACGCTCCTGCTAAAGGTCTGTCAGCATTTGAAGTGACCGGCAAGCTGCATTTAATTGTCCCCTGATGTTGGTCTGCTGACTTATTTAAAACACTGGTGTTGCTGATCGGCCTGTTCTTGTGTTTACATTGTCCTCGCTGCTGTCCCTTTACAGTGAGTTACATTAGCAGCTGTAGCTAGTCTCCGTGATCAATACCAGGTGTGTTCTCCAAGTCAGACCATATCACACCTGTGGCAGGTTCATAAATTAATCATAAATGATGTAAACAATCAGAGTCCTCTCATCAGCAAGATTTACTTTAACAATCCATAAACCTTTGTCCTTTGAAAGGTTATTGTCCTTTAAAAGTTTGAAAGCCTGATGTGTTTCCAGTGTTCAAAGTACACAAGGAGCTGACAATACTCATTTTATTTTGGAAAGCTTTTGGGAAAACTTTTATTTGCATTCAGTTAAAATTAAAGTTGAGATAATTTCCTGCAGGACCTGTATTCTGAGGAGTCTTGGACCTGCTGTGTTGCTGTTCTCATTCTTGTATGTCTCTGCCTAACCTACAGGTCATGCATGCAGCTGGACCCCTAGCCTGTGCTTTGTACATCTCCTGCCCTTGAGCCAGTGTGTTTGCAGTAGGTGGAGGCCCTTCCTCCCTCTAGCCTCCCTTTCTCCCTACTTTCCCTGTCACTCCCAGAGTTCCCTATGTTAACCCTGTTGAGCATGTTTTATTATATCTGTCTGCGGCGGCGCTCCAGGAGTGGGACTCGAGGTGAGGCTCTGACCAGTCGGCGTGCTGTGGAGTCAGGCCAGCGGGCAGTGTTGCCAGTCAGTGTGGAGGTAGAGCAGTATGCCAAGGAGGTTCTGGACTTCAGCTCCCACTATGGCAGTGAGAATAGTATGTCCTACACCATGTGGAACCTTGCTGGGGTTCCCAATGTGTACCCCAGCTCAGGGGACTTCACCCAGACAGCTGTATTCAGAGCTTATGGAACATGGTGGGAACAGTGTGTCAGTGCTCCACCACCTTTCCGCCGCACACCTAAAGGTTTCTACAGCCAGGATTATATTGAGTTGGGCTTTGAGGAACCTGTCTACCCTACAGCTGTGGAGGTGCTCGAGACATATTATCCTGGAGCCATTGTCCAGATCCTGGCCTGCTCCCACAATCCCTTCTCCCAGAGCCCACCCACTGATATCAGGTAACAGCAGTCATTGTCACTCATTCGTAGCGCTCCAATAAGATGTTAAGTTAATTAACACTACTAAGAAAATCATTAAAAACCAGCAAGTGACCATAATTTTGAGGTAGATCCCAGGCCTCTAGACTTTCGAAATAAATAAACCCTCTAAATATTAACCCTCTACTGCACACATTTTGATGGTACATGTTAAAAATTTTTCAACATCATTTACTGATTAACTATGGGCCATTTTATTGCTAAAACTAATTTTTTATGTTTCAAATGTTAGAGAGCAATAAAAACAGACAATCTTCCAAAAATGTCAAGAAATTATGAAACAAAAAATTGAAAAACACTTTTTAAACACTTTCAAACATATTTTTACATATATGACTTGAGACAGGTTTAAGTTTGTATTGTCCATTGTCATGTCATATTTATTCTTATGTTGTGAGACATTGCTGTCACTCTGTGAAACTTCACAAAACAGTTCTTCTGTGCTGTGAAACAGAGGTGCATATTACACTTAATACACATCACTTTTGGTGTTACTGTACACCCAGGAACCCTGTATCTTCCCTTGTTGTCACACACTGTTGGCCAGTGTGATGTATGTCCAAGCGGACATCCTGATTTGGAATGGGAGCCGTGGGTCCCTGCTTCTTCCTCTTCTCCGCATACTGTTGGGAATCTCACCACTGCTTCACTCTCTCTTCTTGCTTTCTTTTTTGGATTTGCACAGACTTTCTGCAATTTAGGATTTGAAGACATACAAGCGCATGTGGTCACTTTTTGTCATCCCATTCTCAGGGCAGTCCCGTCTGTAGATCAGCCTACATGTCACCATTGCCATGTCTATCAAATGAAAGACAAGGCGGTGGTACCACTTTTTTGACCTGATGTTGATGCTATACAGTGCAATCGGTGAATCCAGAAAGTCAACACCGCCCATGTGCTGATTGTATGTGGATACAGCAGCCGGACATGGGACCTTGATCGTTCTCTTTTGGCTTCTGTCCCATCTGTGCACATGAGAGACAGGGTGAGCACCTACGTAGCTACTGAGGAGGTTGACTGACCTGTTGTCATACTATTTTACTGCATGCAGCTGCGTATCTCCAACATTGGCAGTTTTTTCCTGGAAGGATTCACGAGCACATATTTTCAAATCAGCATCTGACATCATGGAACTGCCTGGCAAGCGATTAGAGTGCACTGTACCAAGACAGCGAATGCCTTGCAGGGACAGTGCAAGCATCAGATGGACTGAGCTAAACCAATTGTCAAAGAAAAGCTTGAAATTTTGTTCTTTGGTATTGGCTCTGCATGCTGCAGTACCACATTGCCACTTGCCCCTACATCTGGAAGCTTCTGTGGATGGACAGCTTTCCCAGTGTAAACTTCAAAATTGTGTGGAACACCATCTGATCCAGCAAGGACTAATATTTTGAAACCCCATTTTCTTGGTTTACTGGGTAGGTACTGCTTGAATTTGCTCTTGCCCTTAAATGGCACCATTTGCTAATCCACACACAATGTCTCTTGCATAGGAAGCAGTTTCAGCTTCATGAGGATGTGATTTAGGAGAAGCCGAATCTTGTACAGCTCATCATAGTCACCCATATCTCTTGTGGGCTGGCAACTGTTGTTGCTGAAATGGAGAAATTTTTTGATGGCCTTCTACCACGCAAGTGGCATCACATCAGCAACATGTGAAATGTGGCTATTGTGGGTCCAGAACATGCGGGTGGTAGGAAGACCAAATAGTAACATGTACAGCACAGTGCCCAAGAACTGTTCAAGTTCTTGAACAGTAAGGTTAAACAGTTTTGCAGGGATCGCACTGGATGCTGTACAGGTTTGACTCATGAACAATCAGCTCGAGGATGTCGTCAGAGAAGAGCTTTAAAATACTGGTATGGAGGCAGAATTTCACTGGCTGATGGAGCAGTATGTAACCATTCAGGCTGTACTTGCACGGCTGTGCTGTAACGTTTTCCATCGAGGGGTTTTGGAACAACTGCTGTCATCTTCAGGTGGATTGTCATTGTCATCTTCTTGTTCATCTTCACTGTCACTGGTATCTTGAGTGTCTATAAAAAGTATATATTAAAAAGTAAGCTCTCAGTGCTAATGAAAATACAACCAGAACAACTACACTTAAGCTGTCTGCTTTATGAAATTAAAACCCTATTTGTCTGTTCTGTTCAAACCTTTCTCTCCACTCCACTCTTCGTCACTGTCCTTACTGTCTATGTCACTGTCCTCACTGTCAGATGGGATTTCCCTAACATTCTGCTGCTGCTGCTGCTGTGTCCTATAGAACAATCTTATGTCCATTTTTCTGTCAAAATGTCTTAAAAGAAGTAAAATTCAATAGGAATAAAAATAATATTGCATTTAAAGCTAGTTTTGTGCAGAAATTTGATACTTTTTAAAACACTCTGATAGGCTGGCATCATTTAAGTTTACATGTACTGGACATGGGGCTTAGAAAAAACTTTCTGTTGCCCAAGGGCAACGCTGTGCTGTAGAGGGTTAATTTCCCTGTAATGTAGTTCAAAATCAGTGTACAGTGAGCAGTCATCGTTCATTTTTTTTATATAAGAAAGGAAGTATATTTTAATACATTTTTGGACGTGTACCAAATAAATGATTAGTAATATTATCTCTTTTTGTTGTACAACTTGCAGTAATGATTGTGGAATAGATACGTCATTTTTAATAAACTCAAGTTTATTGTGTGAATTAGAAAATTAAAGATGAAAAACCTTGATGTATTTTTGAAACATTGTGTCTGTTGAAATCAGCTGATTTGACTGTCGTCTTACTATTGAATAGGTGTTATCAGCATTTATCAGCATACATCAGTCAGTCTCCTCTATCCACTCACCCCAACCGGTCGAGGCAGATGGCTGCCGAAACTCAGCCCCGTTCTGCTGGAGGTTTTTTCTTCCGTCAAAGGGAGTTTTTCCTCTCCACTGTCGCCAAGTGCTTGTTCATAAGGGATTTGTTGGGTTTTTTTGTGAAGTGCCTTGAGATGATTTGTATTGTGATTTAGTACTATACAAATAAATGTAATTGAATTTATAGATAGGTCCGTAGGAGCTTACTACACCTACCGGAGACACTGCGAGTCAATGGCGATTAGTATTAGCAACTAACATTGCTAATGCTAAGCTTTAGGAAATAAAATGAACAAAAAAACAAAACACATACAGCATTACCATTAGCAATGTCAGTTGCTAATGTTTTATTTCCTAAACCTGAGACGTTTTGTTTCCTAATCCTAACTGCTATGTTTTATTTCCTAAACCTAACCAAGAGGTTTTAATGCCAAAATATAACTTAGTATTTGTTGTGCTTAAACTTAGTGACGTAACTTACATAATGTACGTAATGACGACAGTGAAGATGTATGGGATAAAGACGACCTACTGGACCTACCAGTAGATTCAGTAAGTAGGTTCAGTAAGTTCCAGTAGGTGAGCAGGGACCTACTGACGTACGTTGAAAAACGCCTATTCAATAGTAAGACAACAGTCAAACTGGGTGGTTAAAATTGTTAACCAGCACAACAGTCTGGGGACAGTGAATAAGAATACACCCTCATTCAAACTCATTTTCAGATGTGATCAGCCACTCATTCTTAGTCAGATGGTCTGCCATGATCAGGCATCATTTGTAATGTCTTTAACAGCAATATACCTTTTTGCCTCCTTTGTTACCAGTGTCAAAATAAACATACTAGGACCTTTAACAGTTGAATAAAATTAATCAAATTTTCACAGTCTATTTTTGAAGGGGACAACAGTCCTTTTTGAGTCACTGTTTTTTTTATCAATCTACAGTTAATTTGGAGCCCACAGATTAATAGTGCTATGGCCGTGTTTTCAGAGAAAAAAA
Source organism: Mastacembelus armatus (assembly GCF_900324485.2). NCBI lineage: Eukaryota > Metazoa > Chordata > Actinopteri > Synbranchiformes > Mastacembelidae > Mastacembelus > Mastacembelus armatus. The sequence goes on from NC_046648.1 coordinate 7,788,604, forward strand.
CAAAGGAATCGAAGGTCTCCCTTTCATATCCTTCATGACAAACCTGGCGTCCCCCATCCTTCATCCCTTTCCTCTGTCTACGTTAAGGAATGATTGTGTGGCTTTACAATCAAACTCATGGGAAGATTTCTCTTTTCCAGGTGGGAGGTGCTGTGGTCAGGGGAGCCCACTAAGGTGCTGACACCCCAGGCACGCCAGTTTTCCCCCAACATTAAGCACATCAGCTTCCCCACCAACCTGCTCCGTCTGGAGATCAACAGCTCTCTGCTGGACTACTACACTGAACTGGATGCTGTTATCCTGCGCGGGGTAAAAGAGAAGCCCATGCTGGCCCTGTACAAGATGCCAGTCATTGACATTAGTGACCTGAGTGACAGTGAGGACGAGTTGTCTGACATGGGAGGTCCTTTCAGGCAAGGAGGAGACAGAAAGCACCAGAGGACAGGCAATGGCTATTTCGACAAACTGCCGTATGAGGTGATTACAGAGCAGAAAAATATATTTTTGTCTAATCAGTCTGGAGTCTACAAATCCTCAAAGGAATATTGGTAGGGATAGCAATATTTATGACTACTACCAATATAACACTACATTTAATGCATCATTTTCATTAAAAACTCATTTATTAAAGGTGCCCTGTGGAGTTTTCTTGTAAACAAACAAAGGTTCTGCCTACAGTGAGTTTCCCACCCACACACATGGTGTATTCTTGAGGCCTAACAAATGTATTGTCAGCATCGGCTTCTTTATAAAACAATGCAACAAGGCAGATTTTAAAATCCTCTATTGTCCGTATCTGTGTTTACCAGTTTACAGTCTTAGTCCCTACCTTTTTTTGTGCTTTGTTACATTTCTTGTCACATTACTGCCACCTGTAGATCAGTGGAATACTGTGGCAGGAATGTGCACTGTGTCATTTGCGTGCAGGTACAAGAACAACCAAAGAACAACCAAATTGGGAACTTCTTGTAGAGGTCTCTGCTATTCCCAGAAAAGCTGATGGGCACGTATAGAGTTTTGCATTGTCAGTTCGCATGTTAAGATGCTATTTCTTTGAGCACTATAGGGTTGACACTAATATATCAATCAGTCTATTGGTTTATTTTTTTATTTATCTTTTACTCTGTTTAATGTGATTAAATAGTAATCCCCATAATGAGTTCCTGGAGCTCAAAGAAAAAACTTCAAATTACCGGTATTTGTTTTTCTGACCAGCAGTCCAAAACTCAAGCATATTCCTTTTATAATAATACAATAATGATGTTTATATTGCAGACAAATGCTGCAAATCCTCCCTTTTAAGACAGAAACAAGAGATTGCTTAGCACTTTTGCATTATAAAGGATTTTAAATTAATTAATGGATTAATTGACTTTTTCAAAACTAATGCACTGTAGCACACTTGCATTTAATTTCCTGATAAAGAGAACTAGAAATAGAAAATTCAAGTTTGCTACATTTTCCCCTTAAACTAATTCATATAATCACAGTGTTTTTTGTCTTCTCCGAATGATTTGTATAAAGCAACTGCTAATAATGATGCAAGGTCATTAATAGCAGCTAGTTCTAATATCACCATATGTATCTGTTCCCTGTATTTAGTATGTATTTTGCAAAAACACATGAACATTGTTGAGCCATTGTGACACTTGATCTTGCTCACGCTCACGGACACACAGTCATTTTCATGCCATACAAGGTGTATCATGTTGTGTGAGGACGGCTTCAAAACACCGGCAGCACTCTTGATATTCATTCTCTTATCTCTTCTCCAAACCGCTGCCATTAACAGCAGTCTTCACAACCGTCCTGTGTTTGTTTCAGAAACACAATATAGCTATTATCTGTCAGCTGATACCCGCTTGAACACTGTGTATTGTTAATTCACTGCAACACACACACACACACACACACACACTCGGTCACAGTCTTTCTCTTTGAGAGGCACGCGAACACAATGCAAAACAAGCTGGCTCACCTCACTACTGATCCAGCTATCAGTACTTTGTGTTCCCAGATAACCACTATGTAGATGCAATTAGCATTCTCTACTCTATTCTGTTTTTTTCTATTAGGTTCTAGTCTAATTTTCTGTATTATACTTTGCTTTCCACTCTGTTCTCTTATCAGATCTAAAGGTCTAATGTTTTGTTGTTTTTGTTTCTTTTTTTTTTTTTTGCCTCATTTCCTTCCCCAATGTTTTATCCTTTGCTTTCTCCTCTCCTGTCCTAACCCCTGTCCTCATCTTCTGTCCACAGCTCATCCAGCTGATACTGAGCCACCTGACCCTGCCAGACCTCTGCCGTCTGGCCCAGAGCTGTAAGCTGCTGCACCAGCACTGCTGCGACCCACTGCAGTACACCCAGCTGAGTCTGCAGCCCTACTGGGCCCGGCTGAGTGACGACTCTCTGGGACACCTGCAGAGCCGCTGCACCCTCCTCCAGAGGCTCAACCTGTCCTGGACTGGCAACCGTGGAGCTTTCACTCTGAGTGGTTTCAGCAGGTCAGACTAGCAGTGGGCCACAAGTGCTAGAAAATTGAAAATAACCTTGGAAGACTAGGAGATTTGCTAATTTGTTATTAATTTTCTTTCTTGTTTTCCCCCTCATACCCATTTCCCTCCCCAGTTTTATGAAGGCCTGTGGTCTCAGTCTGGTCTGTTTGGAGCTGTCATGCTGCCACTTTCTGAATGAGGCCTGTCTGGAGGTCATCTCCCAAACATGTCCAGGGCTGCAGGAGCTCAACCTGTCCTCCTGTGACCGCCTGCACCCACAGGCCTTCATTCACATCTCCAAATTAACGCACCTCCGCAGGCTTGTGCTCTACCGGACAAAGATAGAGGTAGGCATGGTGAACAGTGTATCTGGGTAACCACAATCAAAATGAGATATTCAACTGTGAACTTACATCTGTCTTTTCCAAACAGAGCAGGTCAGCTTTGCTTGGATAATGATATCTCTGTATCCTAAAAGGCTGCCCTTGGGAATATACAGGTTGCTTAGTGATCATAGAAAAATTGCCTCCATGCCTTTATTTTTGCTGGTATTCATTTATATAGAGGAGAATGCTCACTAAGAAGTTATAGTAGGATGTCTGATTCAGAAAAAGATGGGGGTTTCTTGGTGTGCTGTTTTGTCATAAGGTCACAAACTTGCCCAGTGATGCAGACCAGTTTCAGTGGTTCTTTATCTTGAGTTTTATTACAGCTCACTTTTAAAGAACCTATAAGAACAAATTAGATTTTTTTTTCTTCCGAAAACTGTTTTTGCATTTTTAAGTCACTCAGATGTCAGTACATCCATTTTACATAAATCGCCTCAGTTGCAATTGAGGTGTAAGCTGATAACCAAGAGTACTAGAGAAACCAGTCGTCTCAAAAACTGCACTGACAGTTTAGAACAGTACTGTGACGAGAATGGATGGATTAGGAGACAGTAGCCCCCCCACCCACTGCACGAGCAACAGTGTGATCAGTTTGCGTTGTCTTTTACATCTGGGTTTATGTTAATTCTGTGTCAGTTTCTACTGGTACTGTTTCTTTGTAATTGTTGTGTGACCGTTTATGTGGTTTTCCAGCTTTTTGTAGTTGTTTTGTAGTCATCTCTATGATTGGCCTTGTCCACTAGGCCTGTTCAATAATCCACCAATTAACAAGATGCTAATTAATCTATCTACATGTCATCAAATGCAGTGGATGACGTTTGTAAATAGTCACTGTACCAGTTGACGGATTGAGCTTTATTTTAAAGATGTATTATGCTTGGAAAAATAATTTGTCTGAAATTCACAAATTCACAGTGTCATGAACTCATACAGGTACATAAAGAAAACCTTCAGCTGAGTTTTAGGTTGAGGATGGAGAAACCTTTCCTCCTCAGCACTGATTCCTAGTGGCAAACATCATTATGCACAGTACGCAACTCACACTTTTGAGTGGAGGGGGGCTTTAGTTAAAGTAAATAGTAATTAAACCTGAACACAAAACTTGCGCCCCAATTGCACAAGCCACAAAATAATTATTCAGTGTCAGGAAGAAATTATAGCAGCAACCAAATGCAATATTAACAAGGACTTCTAACTTTTTGTGCAAAAACTGAATTATTTCCTAGTCAGTCCTCATTCTTATCATTGCCCTTTACTATAACACAATGCTTCCTGCTATCTTTAGTATTAAAACATAAAACTTTCAGAAATCCTGCCGTGATGTAGGACTAATGAGCACAAACCATTCATTTGTCAGTGTTGAGCTCCGTGCAGACTATTCTGTTTTTGTCTTTTTAAGATGAACCAAGTCAACTCAGGGGGTGTTAAAGGCACGTACTGCTCATGTTCAGGTTCAGGCTCAGACCTGTCTGACGTGTAAAGTAACTATCTTCTGTTTTGGTGTTATACCTCAGCGTTTCTCCAGTGTTTGTCATGTTTCAGAGTGGCGTTGTGGGCAGGAGGCAGTGTAGAATTTCTGTGGTGGAGCCAGGCAGCATGCTGCAAGTTGTTTATATCCAGGCAGACAGAGCGGGCTGTGTGTCTGCTTGAGGCCCTGACATCTCAGCTGTCATTACCCTGTCACTGCTCTAATTAAATGGCTAGCTCGCTGGAGAGAGGTGTTTATAAAGATGCCAGCGACAGACCTGAGTACACACACACACACACAAGAGGCTTACACTTACATGTCTGACACTTTTTTCCTGCCACTGAGGTATGTGTGTTGGCAGTTGCAGTGTTGAATTCCCATATTTCCATCCTAGCTGCAGTGCCACTGGAGAGGTCTCTGCCCTCACTGTGCTGACTCTGTGAAGAGATGTAAAAAGTCTTTTGAGCAATATTAAATTCCCTTAAATACAGTAAGTGTTACCAGGTAACTGACAAGAAATCACTTAGGAGGAACTCTGGATGGCATGATTGGGCCCATTACTGTTATTTAAATGTGTATTGTAAATGTGTACCTCTTAGAGTTTAGTTTAAACACAGGTCTATTTAGTGTCTATTATTGTCTGTTTACTTTTTTATGACATAGGTTCAAATCCCACAAACTGTTTGAAAAACCCGAGTTTTATTTGTCTTTTTTTAATAAAACTTTGATAAGGTTAACAAAATACAATGTGTTGTCTCTTCTCTTTACTGTTTCCACAGCAAACAGCTATTCTGAGCATCTTGACTTTCTGCATAGAGCTGAGACACCTCAACCTAGGGAGCTGTGTGAGGGTGAGAATGTACACAGAAATGCACACATGACAGATCTGAAAAAGTGTAAATAAAACACAAACTGTTAACTACACAATTTTCTATGTATCCTTACTGAAGAGCAGCAGGGCCAAAAGAAAGCGGAGACATCAGTAATGCAGCAATAATAGTGTAAAATAGATGAGGCCAGCAAAACTGACATGGCACAGTACTGAAATGATCTTTTTATTGTCCAGACTCAAAGTGTCTTTAATCTCGCTTTGCCACACAATAACATAACATCCTATGCATCTAATATATACAGGCTCAGACAAGACGTAACACACAGTCGTGTCATGTTGGATGTCTCACTTCCCCAAAAAATTTCTAAATGATCGAACGTAATTTAACTTATAATTTAATACATGCTTGGTGTTTTGATCAGTGTGTCCATGGCGCACACTGTAAGATTTAAGAAGAGTATTGATAAGGAACTGATTTTTTTTTTTTTTTTAAAGATTTGATTAATATATGTTTCACATTAAAATATGTTTACCTCTCATGGTCATTATAGTGGGACATCAGCAGATTCACTGCCTTTAAGTAAATGTTGTTGAGACATTTTGAGAGTCAAGTTCACTGGTTTTTCCTAGACTGTATCCAGCTGATAGATATGTCATACAGATGAGAATGGATGAGAGGAAGCATTACAGTACAGTCTTTACTATCTTGTGCTCTGAAGACTTAAGCATCATCATCAGTAAAAAAAAAAAAGAAAAAAAAAGACACATATACACTTGACAATAGAATTACATAACGACACTGACTCTTTCAGGCAAAGTTTTAATATCCGTTCACTGGTAATGCTGAGAAATGTTCTACATCCTGTCATTTCATTTGGTACGTCGCCTGCACTGGCTGTTAAATTGCATTTCTTTGCTTTCATCTTTAGATGGAAGAATGAAATATGGCCAACATTACCTGTCACCAAAGAACAGTTACAGCCTCAAACACAAATCAGGTTTTGAAAGACTTTTTTGATGGTGGTTTGTTCTTCCTATATGAAGTGACGTTATATGAGTCAAACTAGCTGATACAGCTAATCAGCTTTTTATTATCACTACATTTCAAAAGTTTGTTTCAAATAGACAAGGCACACAGGTAGAGGGAATAGCTGTTTATTTGTTACTTCATTCTTTTTGCAACACCTTTTTCTCAGTTCTGTGTGACATCTTAAAAGAAAATGATTTGGACTCTATGACTGTAGGACACAAAAACAGTATTTTATGGTATCTATGGTAGCTGATACAAAGGTCACATAAGCTCTGCCTATAACGTTCATTACACAGACATTGTAACTACTTGGGGAGGTTCATTTTCATGTCCAAAGATCCTCCATGTAGCTTCAGACAGGCTGTAACCCTGCAATTAATGTGCATGCTGTAAAAAAAAAACTAAATAGATGTTAACTGCTGCCTTTGTCTCCTGCAGATTGAGGACTATGATGTTGTGGCCAGTATGCTGGCTGCTCGCTGTCACTCACTCCGCTCGCTGGACCTGTGGCGCTGCAGGAACCTGACAGATCGAGGCCTGGCTGAGCTCGTCTCTGGCTGCAGGTAGGGGGCAATATTTGGCTTCTGTGTGAGAAGAATGAACATCAATTAAGTCATTTTTAGTCAGTATTTAATTCCTTTGCTTTGTCTGTGCTTCCTGCTGCTGCTTTGTGGTGTAAGTGATCAGTGATTGTTTGTTCTTTGTTAATTCAATACATTATTGTTTTTTGAATGCTTTTATAGAGTTAATAAAATTATGATCATAGACAGCTCAGTCTTGCAGATCACAGAGCCAAAGCAGAACTAATCTGTTTCCAGTTAATGTGTGAATTTGTGGACCACATGGTTTCCCTGTTTGGTGTGTGGGTGTTCAGGATGCTTGAGGAGTTGGACCTGGGCTGGTGTCCCACATTACAGAGCAGCACTGGATGTTTCCAGCACCTTGCCCGCAGCCTGCCACGCCTGCAGAAACTCTTCCTCACTGCCAATCGCACCGTCTGTGACTCAGACATAGAGGAGCTGGCTGCCAGCTGCCCCTCTCTGCGACTTCTGGACATACTGGGTAAGTTCTTAATTCACACATACGTTCGTCATTTATTAAATATTTGTTAATAATGGTCATGACCTCCACCCTAATGGTAACTGCATGTTTTTCATGTAAACTTCACACTTTGCAGTGTGCGACTTGGCTGGATCATAAAACACTGCCACAGACCCACAGCAGCTAGATGACATTGCCATATGTATAATAGCTCCATGCCAACACTATTGCCTTGTCTTTACACACCTAGCTATCATTACATCAATGAATAAGTAGTGTGTCAGAGAAACATTAGAATATTTTTGCATGGTCACAAGAGCATGTTCCTGGAAAACATTTTGATTTCCCTGCATTATGTTTCTTTAATGATTTTTGTATTTGAAGACAATGGCTCTTATTCATTATTTCTATCTTTTGCCTTACAATTACTTACAATACTTTGCCCAAATTTAGTTACAGTTGAAAGTATACAATGTGAAATCCCAAATTAACAATGAAGAAATCCCAGGTTTGCTGCAAGCAGGAACCCAAATAATCTGCCTAATATTGACATGAATAAAATACTGCTTACTGAGCAAAGTTGCAACAGCCCACCACAGCAATGACTGCTGTGCACTGACACTACACTTGCATAAGTTGATGAGCCTGACAGCACAGTAGCATGATGAGTGTTATTCAGGCTGGCTATGGGACAGTATGCTGATGTGTTGGTATTTTGGCTATTACAGGAGCGCTACAGTAGTCGGGTTGGTCTGTATGCTGAAAGTAAATTGTGTAGCAAGTAAGAAACGTAAAATGTTATTTTAGACTGGGGTCTGTCTGTATAATATATTAGTTGTACATACTATGGTAATACTCGACATATTGTAGAGGAATTTGTATTTAATTTATTCAGATGCAATTGCTTTTTGTAGATTTGTTTATCTAGATTTTTTGCGACATATCTTCCTCAGGTACACGGTTGGTGAGTGCTGCCTCACTGAAGAAACTCCTCCAGTCATGTCCCCATCTTCTCCTTCTGGATGTCTCCTTCTGCTCTCAGATAGACATGCGGGTTGTCCAAGAGCTGTCTGGCCTCTTCCCCAATGTGGCGATCAAGAAGAGCTTCACTCAGTGACCTCAGGTCTGTCTCGCTGTCCACTGTCCACAGGAAGGAAGAGCAAGAAGGTACTCACCAGCAACCACTGCCCCAGGGCAAACAAGAGTCAGATCAGATGCTGGAGGAGATTGCAGATCTGCCTATGTCTGTACTACAGACGTGGTCTGCTTAGAGCAAACAGTAAATAAAGCAGTGGGCAAGGATTAACTGGCTGAACACAAACAACTGCAGACTTCTAGTCACAGGACATAGAACATGAGACTATTTTGTTGTTGTTTTTGGATACTTGAAATCAGGGTCATTGCAGTAAAGCTGCTTTATTTTCCTGGAATATGAATCACTACTTATATATTCCCAAGCAACACAAGGCTAAAAAAAATACCTTGGTACTGGATGTGAAACACAAAGAAAATTTTCTGAGCAATCCTCCTCTGAACATCTTGTTGGACAAGAAAAAGGCACAAAAAATGTAACAACTGTTATTGGAAATTTGTTGGACAAGTCGCAGTAGGGCTTAGAAGTCACATACTGTACTTACACTTAAAGATCAGGGCCTTGGTCAGTGCCTTGTCAGAGCGTGCAGCAATTATTGGCTGTTTCAATGCATGAGCGTCATTTCGCCTGCATCACTCAACACAAACTCAATTTGATTTAATTCTAAGAAATCATACTTGCTGCTGTTGTGTTTAAAGGTTTGATAGGCTTTAAAGGTGAAAACAGAAGAGTGAACACAGCCTTATTTCACACTGTGCACTGTGTACAGTGTCAATTCAAATCTCAATGCAACTATCACAAGCTTGGATCTCACGTTAAAAACACACACACACACACACACACACACACCATCAACTGTACTTGCACCTAAGACTCACTGACATGTTTTTATCAAAAACATATGTGTGAAAAAGCAAACTGAAACAAGATTGTTTTAATTTACACATTCAGTATAGGTGCAGAGGTAGAAAAAACACCCAAGGCATCAAATCAGACAGACTCATTTAAAATAAACACATTCGACAGTCTAAAACCCAAAGATGTACAATTTGCAGTTAAACAAAACAACAAGAGCAGCAAATCCTCATCAGAGAAGCTAAAACTAGTGACTGCCCAAAGTTTGCAATTAATTTTCTTGCAACCACTAGCCAACTGGTTAATCACCCATTCATCCATCCATTATCTTTACTGATAATCCTGTAGAGGGTGGATCTGGAACCAATCCCAGGTGATACTGAGAGGTGGGGTAATTTAGAGTCACCAATCGGCCTATATGTTTTGGACTGTGGGAGGAAGCGAGAGTACGCAGAGGAAACCCACAGCTAGCCACTAGCCTCAAAACCTGTAAGACAACAGCCAATCTATTCAAAAATTTTCAATGTCTAATTTCAGTTTTTCCACCTTTAAATTGAAAAATTGTCTGAAAGAAAGAACGTTATTTTCTGTTGAAATCTGTTTTTTAGTTGAAACAGTGTTTACTTCTGAACAGTTCATATGGCCCAAGTAAAGCAAACATGTCTTAACACCAATGTTAATGGTAATGAGAACCATTGATAGCTGTATTTACTTGGGTCATACAGGTCATTATTTTATTGGTGATTCTTTTTGCCATTTAATTTTAAGTGAGTTAGCCAGGTTAGATGTGGATGGGAATGTGGACTGAACAGTTTTATTTCCAAAGCTAAATGAAGGTTGAATGATGCTGGTTCCACATAGTGTTCATGATGTCGCATGCTTTTCCTTTTGTCTTTTTAAGCTGTACGTCACTTCTGCTCGACTTCAGCCGCATTCTTAGTATGTTAAAACGACAGTATTTGTCCTAAGACTCAGGGGGTTATTTAATTTTGTTTTTTAACACATATTTTACCCTAGAAGCCAGCACAAAGAAATCTTTACAGAGTAACAACAGACCGAATCAGCTCTGAGTTTACCTGCAACCACACATAACACAAATAAGTTAGCTGAGACAGAATTGAGAGGAAAAAAACAAACAAAAAAAAAAAACATAGCTTATTCACTGTTGAATGTTGCAGTTGTTGTATGAGTGAAGATATATTGCTTTTCTTAATTATTTAATTTTTGTAGTAGATAAAGCCAACATTTGCACGGTGGCAGAAGTGCTTGAAAAGCATTTCTTTTTCAAAAAAAAAAAACTTGAAATTTTTCTTTTAAGCAACATGCTATTAGTCGATATTTGTGCCTTATATTCATGTTTGAATGTGGCGTGATGGTTGTGTGGTGTAGTTTGTTGTGAAGTGCTTTGCTTTTATGCCCTTTAACCAAAGTAATACACTGAAACCTGGTCAGTAGTCTCTACTATACCACACTACTATGGACCAGTTTATATGCCATATAATGTATCAGCCATGTTAATTATTATGCAATTTAATATTTATTTATACTTCCCGGTGTGAAAAGAAAAATGATTTAAACTCATCCATACACACATAAATGGTGATGTAAATTTCAGGAAGTGCAGAGTTTTGTTTTCTTCCCCATAGTCAAAGAGCGGAATGATTTGTATATATCAGTATATCGAGCTGGCTTAGTGTAGTGCTGTACCTGCTTAGCAGAAAGAACAGAATCAGGGAGACATTATTAGCTACTTCCATACACAGTAAAGAAATCTGCTCCCCAAAGCTGTGTTATTTACGCATTGTATATTGTTTATTACATGCCTGCTGGAATACAATGTAAAATTCAAATAACGTAGTTTTTAAAGCAGTTAGCCTTTACAAGCTGCCCCTTGCACTTTGTTTTCACTTTGTAGTTAGTGGTGTTGCTGCTATTTAGGACACTTGAGTTCGTATACTCAGTACTTTTTCTTGGTATTCTACCAGTACACTTTAATTACCCATGATGAGACTTTAAATGCTGATTCTGATATTTTTCTTTAGAGTAAATATGTTTGGAGGTATCTTCTGGGCAAAAATAAAGTCAAATTACTAATATTGAGGAATTGTATTTCTCCGCCTAAGTCAATGATTGTACATTTAATGGGAGAAGATAACATTTACAGAAGATGTAACTGAACAATTAAACTAATACTATAATGTGTTTTTTTTTTTTTTTTTTTTTGTGAACGTGTGTTGGGGAAATTATTGGCCTTAGTTTTTATAAAATCCTCACTATAGTTGTGATGCTACTGATTTTCCTTCTCCTGGACAGACTGGACAGTCTGGTCATGGTACAGGGAGCCCTGATGTCCAGCACATATCAGTCTTCTGATCTAATTGTGAGTTTGATGGAAAAGTCCCAAATCCTGCACTGTCCAATTAAATTTGTATTTCTGTTAAAATTGATATTTTTCTGTTTGTTTTCAGTGTGACTTGTATTTTAAATAGAGCGGGTGTGTTGACAGCATGACACTTGGCTTGTGTACATATACACAGGCCCTCACACTTTAAGTATATTTTAAGATTATTACCTCTCAAATTACGATGAAACAAGGAAACATGGACAATGTATACTGTGCACTGAGCAACAGCATTTATTTGGTATAGAATAAGAATGGTCATTTTCTATACAAATCAACCCCATACAGAGACTAAAACCACAGTTAATGTCTGTCTGTCTCCAACCTGGATTAGCTTTTCCATCAGTATCATTAAACTTCCATTGTTGTTCAAACCAAATACACAACAGTAAAAAACAAACACACAGCTGCACTGGGTGATATGTTTCTGCATTATGAGTCATATGACCTAAATATTAATTAAAAATGTTGCCCCAAAGGCTCTGAACAGCCACAAGTTTTTACAGCATCTGAAGGAAACTAGTCAATTGTCATTCTGCACAGTATACAGAACTAACATTAAATGAAAGCTACATACATTTTAAAGAATAATAAAATATAAACATGATTTACTAACCAGACAAGAAAATCAAACTGTTACCTCATCAGGACACTGGTGGTACAAGTGAATACTGTGTCCACCTACAGAAATTAAATATAATAATAAATAAATATAATAAATTAAATATATAATAATATATAATAAATAAATATATAATAAGTGTTATTTGTTGTAGTATTACATTTTTTAATGGCTCTTCAATATAGGGATATATAGTGATTATTTATGAAATATGACCTTTGTGGATGTGCAGTAATTTAAGTCAAATGTGCAGAGAACAGCTTTCTTAAGAAAATGGTTTCCTTAGTGACAGGTAGTAAAACAGGTGGAATAATACAGGCAGCCTGAAATATCAAGAACACTAACATCGTAAGGTGATGATCCTTAGTCTTTCATGTCTTCTTTAGCATTAAAATTGGAAAAACAGACAGAGCATTACTTGTAACATTTCGTACAAACACACAACAGTGAGCCCTGTAATCTGCTCAGAATCCTGAGTTTGTCTCTTAAAAGTAAATATCTCAAAGTCACCATTAGAGTCACTGATTACAAAGAGAGAGTGAATATGCTTAGTCACAGTATAACACTGTACTCAAAGTATTTATGATGTAAGTGGAATATCATATTGTTTGACTATATGTCTGCAAGAAATATTTGAACAATTGAGAAAAAGTATTTATTTCCATTTAAAACTCATTTTACTTACCTTTATTAGGTCAGGGGGTGTATGAAACTCTCAATACTGTTAAAGGAGTAGTCCTCAGAGCGTGGAATTTGGATACTGCTGACATGAGTCCTGAAAAGGAAAAGAGAGGTTTCCTTTAATGGTTGTCCTTAACATGTTTTTGTGGGATTCTGATCAAATCATTAAGTCCAATCAAACTACCCTGATAAATAATGTATTATCTTTAGATAGATTTAGCATTTATTGTTAAATAATGACATATATAAAGGTTCTAGTTTCAGTTCTAATAAGGTGACATTTAAAAGTATGAGTACAAGTACAAGAGTAGATAACTGCCATATGTTTAAGTTTAAGCTTTAACAAGCTTAGTTTGAATCTTGTAAACTGAGCAAACATAACCAAAAGTGCCTAGCGGAACAGAGGCAATGTTAAATCTTGCATTACTGGACTGCAGCGTAGAAGTCTGTAATGCTGCATTATAGTAATTCTGGAAACTTATGCCTTAATATAAACAACCCATGACATGAAAAATATGTCTTATTATAATATATGATGAAAGGTTACTTGCTATAATATGTATACAGAGGATCTTCAACCTGAGTCTAAAGACTCTACAGTACCTAAAGTATTCAGCTGAACTAAATGACTACAGGTTTTTGGCTCTCATGTCCCACACTATGAAGGTCCTGGAGAGGATGATTCTGCACCTACTAAGGCTTGAGGTCAAACACACAACAGATCCCCTGCAGTTTGCTTACAGAGATCACATTGGTGTGGATGATTCTGTTCTCTACATGCTTTGTATTTTGTCACATCTGAAAGAATGTGCAAGTTATGTGAGGTTTTTTATGTTTTGATTTTTCAAGTGCATTCAATACAATCCAACCAATCACCCTCAGAAACAAGCTCAAAGGGATGGGGGGTGGACCCCTCCTTTGTTTCCCAGATCACAGATTACCTGACAGAAAGGCCACAGATCATCAGGCTGGGGAACTGCATCTCTGGTAGAGTTGTGAGCAGCACAGGGGCTCCACAGGGGACTGTTTTGGATCCATTCCTGTACACACGGTACACAGCAGACTTAACATACAATTCTGAGTATTGCCCCATTCAGAAGTATTCTGATGATACTGCGATTGTTGCGTGCATCAAGAATGGACAAGAAGAGGAGTACAGAGAACCTAATAAAATCCTTCAGTGACTGAAAACACAAAAACTGCCTCATATTCTACACCTCTAAATCCAAGGAGATCATAGTGGATTTTTGAAGGTCTAAATCCCCTCAGTATCAAGTCAACATCTGTCGTGCCAGCCTACGAACCTGGACAGTAAGTTGAACTGGTCACTTAACACAGATGTTCTATATTTAAAAAAAAGGCAGAGATGACTTTTCCTCCTAAGGCAGCTTGGGTCCTTAGATATCTGCAGGAAGATGCTACACATGTTTCACATAACTATGGTAGCCAGTGTGCTGTTTGATGCTGCAAGGCAGCTGGACAAACTGGTGCAAAAAAGCTGGTTCAGTGACTGGAATGAGGCTGGACTCATTGGAGGCTGTGGTGGAGAGATGCACACAGACAAAGGTAGAGGCCAACCTGGACTACATTGACCATCCCCTTTCACAACATCCTGATGGAGCAGAGAAGCAGCTGCAGAGGACGTCTCACCTCACTGCACTGCAGGACTGAACGATACAGGAGATCCTTCATCCCCACTGCCATCAGGCTCTACAACACCTTGGCCAATGATGATGACTGACTACTCTCACTACTGACTTACTCATTAACTACAAGACTACCTCAATTTCTGTTTGGGGGTGAATAAAGTTTATCTTATCTTATTTTATAGACTAAACTTTATTAATCCACAATCTGACTGCGTAGTAGTGAGGTCCAGCTGATCATGTCTCTCTTGACTGGGTTTGTTTCTGATGGGAGAGGGAGTGCTGGAACCATATGTTGTCCAGGAAATGTTCCATGTCCTCTGTACTTGCTGCTGGACGCATTATTGACTGGTTTGTATTGTAACACTCTCAAGTGGGCGACTGTCAGGAGGAGAGCACAACAGCTAACACCAATTCAATACATGAAACAAGAGTCCAGGCAATGTCAGGAAATTAAGAGTCTAGGTGGCACAAACAAGCTGGGAAACAGAGTCTGATAATGTCCAGGGAGGGTGGAGAAGACCAAGATGCCACACTGGCAGCGGCACTAGTGACAGACAGATATATGACATACAAAAAACAAACCAGCACTGAGGGGAAAGTCACTAGTGTTTAAATAGTGTGTGAACAGGAGGCACAGGTAAAAACTCATGACAGGGATAAAGGGGCAGATGACAAGGAAGTGACTAAGAGACAGGAAGTGCAACACAATAAGAGTCCTGAGACAAGACAGTCCAGATGGGTCATGACCCCTGGTCATCTAAAATATATCCACCCCCCAAAATTTGCTTTCATCCAATCCATGTTTAGTTTGAAATATTCACTCAGGTTTTCCTACAGTTCACATACTTAAGCAACATTAAATGAAAAATATTCCAGTGTTTAAGATGTGACTCTTTTTCAACAAATGGATTACGACTGCTGTAGAAATGTAACTTTTACTTACGGTTTCCCCATCTGGTTGGGAAGCTCAGTCGTCTGTTACCAGTGTTGTAAATACAGTCGCTGTATAAGCTTCCCCGTGGGCAACGTAATACACCCTATTTGGTTTCTTCGCTGGCGTTGGGTTTGAGAATCCCGCGTTAGATCAGTTCGTCTGATAATTAGCTGTTAGCTAAATCCGCCTAGGCTACGAGTAAAACACGTGACGTCTGCCGTAAAGCAGGTTGCACTCTTCCGCCAGCAGCGGATGGGCGGGGCTGAGTGATCCGACCCGAACATGAAAGTTACATCAAGTTGTAGCATCCGATGTGAGGCCGCTCAGGCCGCTCAGGCCGCAGCAGCGGCGGTAGAATTGGTTCGGTTAAGACTTGTTCTACCACTGAACTCATTTTAGAGACAATATTTTAAGGTCCAAAAACTACACAGTGTTGCTTTAATGTCTCCCAGTGCAGCCTCAAAGGTCTATGTGACAGACAAATAAACTAATCCAGGTTGGAGACTGACAGCCATTAACCATGAACACAGGCAATTCACTGGTGGTTTTAATTTCTGTATGGGGACAGTTGAAAATACTAATAATGTAGAAAATGACCAGCATTATCACTTAAGGTAGGTTTATTTTTTAAAATAAACACCATTCTCAGAAGGTCACTGTTTCCTCAAGATACTCTCCATGTCTTGCCTTTGGTAGGACATGCAGTGATGCTCCCTGTGCTGCAGTATGGAAGCCGCTGTTGCGTGAAAAGCTTGTGCCTGTGTGTCGTGATGAAACTGGCTGCTTCACTATCACCAGCTTTTAAATAAGCTGAAAGCTGCTGACCGAAACAGCAGTCTCTGTGTCTGGACGTGGTTATAGTAGCCTAAGGAATCTGATAGTAGGACAACGTATCTGCATTTCTGCAAACACATTAACTTACTAATATTACTGCCAAAACAAATTGTTCTATGTATCATGCTGAGGCAAGTAGACCTGCGTAAGTGTGATTGAGAGAAAAGTAGGGTCATCTGCAGAATCCACAACAACTAGCGAAGCCATTAGTCAGGATGACTGACTGGGTAGTAGTGGCAAAGTGATCCTTTTTTGCCTTAACCCTCTGCCATTTTACAGTCTATTAATTCCACAGGGAGAAGTGACATTAGCTTGTCTTCTTAACGGCCTTTTAATGAATTGTTTATGCCTGGTTTAATGATGTATATTGTGGCCCTGTAATGTGCCCTAATGACGGAGAACGAGGCGGCCTCAGCTGAAGTATTAATTTGGACTGCCTCCCCAGTGATTATTCCTCAGCCACCAACACCATCACTGCTGCTGCCTCTGCTGCTATGTCTGCGAGTACAGATGCAAACATGATTCATGGAGGCTTTCTGCTCCGTGCTGCGGCTTGATTTCTTGCTGTCACGCTCCTCTATGAGGCTGATATATCCAGGGGGGATCCACAGCAATTAGTTCAGCTTTTTATTTGTCTTTCAAGAGATTTCAGACGTAGCTTGATGAATCTGCAGGGGGAAGGTATGCATGAAAATATTGTTCTTGAATAATAAATCCAATGTTAAAAAACTAAACAAGGGGAAGGGCTGGCACAAGGTCGCTCCATACTGCCTTTCTTGCTTTTCCTTTCTCTGTCTACAAACCACATGAGTGACACCAGAACATACCTTGACAAATATGGCAGCACCCCGCCGGTGCAGTAATAGCCTTCTCTTCAGCGAGACATGTCTGCGGAGCGTTGTGGTCTGCCTCCTCTGAGCGCACCTCAGGCTTGGACTCGACAGGCCTCAGACCTGCCTGAGGGAGGCCTCACTGTGACACCCATCATTATGTGGCTTGGTGTTCCTTCTCTAGTTTCCAGGCTTAGACTCTAATAATGAAGATATCCCTGTCAGTCCTCACACCGCTATGTCTGAAGCTTATTATTTTTGTTTTGTTTTTAAGGATATAGAGAATGTCAGGGCTGAGTTTCTGAAATCCATCTAAATACTATAATCCATATAGATAGCTTTTTGAAGCAGTAGGGATACAGTGATTCTTTAGTCACGTCTAAATCCATGAGGATACCTCTTCATTCATAGGAGTTGTCAAATTGTGATTCCTTGCTGCAATTACTGTAAATAAGTAACACACACAATTTCATAACCTTGATCTGATGCTAGAGATGCAGTTATAGTGCTAGTGTTTCTCAAAATTACGACTAGACATCTCATAAAGCATGTCGTTTCCTGTCCCAGCGAGTCTTTGCTTTTCCTGCTTGGCTGTCATCTTATCTGAAGGCAGAGAAAACATCTTAGAGAAATTTGTGCTAGACCAGCAGTTCTCAGTGTCTTCGACTTGTGACCCCTTAAAGTGATGTAAGGTCTTCCCGATAACAAGATATGCCCTCAGAGTGGGTAGGAGTTCTCAGGCTTTTATTTAAAGGAGTTTTAGGCGTCCAAATAGCTGAACGTATACAATGTTTCTCAAGAAAAAAAGCAGAAGTGTAAAGATATGCTTCTCTTTGTTCCTTTAATCATTTTGTTACATCCCCACAACGTTATCTTTGGAGGTCTCTCAACCCCCAGCTTTTGTCTCATGAAGCAAACCAGATTTTCCACTAACTCTGACAAAGTGGAACGGAGAAAGAAAAAGCACCTGAGAAACACGTCTGTCTATCTGAATTATTTAAGATTACTGCCTCCAGATGCTGACCTTAATGACATCTCAGTAGAACAAACATGGAGTGAAAGTATCTGTGAGATTTTGGGTTTGTTCAGGCTACATTTGAACTGCTGGAAATGTTTACTCTAGATTAATGGCATTTTGAAATTAAGATTTCTGTATAATATACTGGAAACTAGAATAAGAGAGAACATGAACATGCTTACTTTTTGTTTCTCTGGTGTTGTTAAAAAGCATAGACCCCCGTTGTCTAATTTTACTTTGTTGTATTAGATTGGAAGTACTATTATATATTTAAGTTGCCATATTTCTACTACTTTATTTGGTTGCTAGCTTCTCTGAGCTTTGGGCCACATCCCACAGTTCTTATCAACAGAACTGCATCAACAGTTGTGACAGACTCAAATCAAATCAGTTTAATTTAGTTTTATATTTAACTAGAGAAGCATCATGGTCAGTGCTAGTAAGGAACTTTGTCTGAAGTATGCATTTGATCTTAAAGTAGCACCAGGAAAACTTTTAATTTTTGATCATCTATTTATTTTTGATAAACTCTCCTGACTGTTGTGCATATGAAGTTTTCTAACCTTACACGGAGCCATTTAGAGGCTCCTGGGCATTCAAAGAGGCTCCAGCACAGACGCCGTATGAGACGGCTTTGCTTAGAGAGATGAGTATGTTTCAAACAGGCCGAGCAATTACATCTTGAATAATTATGCACTGAAGGGGAGACACGATTCGCCCCACTGATCAGCAAAGTTCATGTGAAGTTATAATTAAACAATAACTCGTTTACAAATGAACGCACACACGCATTTGTGTACTTAAGTGTGCAAAGTGTAATTAGCTGTGATGCATCTGAGTGATATTGAAGAACAACAATGTCAAATGGTGGAATTATGTTCAGCGTGTGAGCCTGTATCACTGCTATCTGTGCGCTGGGGGAGGAGGAGGCGAAGGAGAGTGTTACTGCAAAGAGAGAGTGATTGATACAGAAGGAGGAATTATCTTCACACAGTTCAGAGATGGACATGATGTTTGACAGGGAAACTTTGTACAAAGACGTTAGATTAAGATCTCCAGGGGGTAAATAAAGGTAGTCAGAAAAAAACATTCATTTTCAAAATGAATTAGACCCCAGGAAATCACATAAAAACACACTGTTACAATCAATCTTATATTGTATTATGTGATCTGAGTATGACTATATATTAAAGCTAGTTTAGATCTGCCAGTTGTTCAATTACACTTTTTATTTGTTACTTTTTCAAGCAAGTTATGGAACTTGCTAATTGCTCATAAAATATTTTCAGGGGCTTTAAGTGCTGAGAAAACATTGCTTGTTTAACTGCGCCTTCACGTGAGGAAGTACACCGTATGTCCCACTTTATTATCTACTGCTGGAGGCCTCAGCCACCTCTGTGACTGAAATACAATGTTGTCACTAAACAGCATACAGTAAAGCAGGTTTCCTTTCACATGAGGATATAATAATAGAGGCCAAATAGGGAGACTGAAGGGAAAGTGCCTATAATAATCCTGATAACCTTATAAAATTATGTGTAAAAGATACTTCAAATAGTTTGAGCTGGCACATTGTATGATATTACCAGCTTGCCTGAACAGGCTGTGATGATGATTTTCATAGGGTTACATTGTAACAATATGCTCAAATCTGCAGTGTGATCATCTTACCAGGATTTTTTTTTTTTTCTTTTACAGCTGTTCTTTGTTGTTTAGTCTAGGACTGCCAGTATGATTAGTTTGATTATGGATCTAACAAATACTGTTTCTAATGACTTGTTTAGTCTTTTAACACATGACAAATTTGTGAAAGTGGCCTTTTGTTTACAGAGCCTGAGGTTATGTCTTCGCCTGCCTTTCTGACAGCACAAGTGTTACAGTAATAACATGAATGGCATCTCTGTTGAGTTTAGGTGTCCCTGTGAGATCTGCCAGAAAACCAGCTTGAACACAACCACCACTCTGAAACTGAAGCAGCTACATAGAATTCATTTGTTTTATTATTTTCACTTGTGGTTTTCCTACCGTGACATGTCAGAATGTTGAATTGGATTTACATTTCATTTCTGATATTCAATTAACCCTGATATCAAACTGAGAAAGGAAGCAGATCCTCAAATTTGTGAAGTTTGCATTTTTACTAAACTGGGAAACTCTGATAGTCTTCTACATTTAACCAACACATTTTGAGAAAGATTTTATAAATATTTTGGTTCGACTTAACCGGGTTGGGCCATAACTCTAGAAAAGTATCTTAGGCCCAAAGAAATGCCCAGAATAAACAGAATAATATAGAGAAATACATCATCTTCTGATCTTAATATGTCTAATCCTGTTCCATCTTACATACATTATTGAAATTATTTGAGTGACTATTAGGTGATTTCAGTGTGATCCTGCTACTGGTAAGGATGATTCAAGTTGTAACACTGATCATATGACTGTGCTCACTGGGGCAGTAACACGTCTGCTCAAAGTCTGTGTCCAGACTGAAGGGTATAGAAAAAAAACTCATGTGTGAATAAATGTCTGGAGAAACCAGACAACAAAACAGAAGACCCATTGCACAAAAAACACTCTTGTGCAGTTGCATCACCATGTTCATCAACAACTCAAATGGAGCCTGTGTGATTTTTACAATTCTTATGTGACCTTTGGTTGATTGTTTATTATTACATTATTATCATTACATTTAAAAACATGTTTCTTGATTATTTGTAATTATAAATTATATATAATCTCTCAAGTTGCATTTTTCGCTCATACACAAAACACACTTAACACTGCGTTTTAGGGAGGGACCATTAAATAATTACACAATTCCCCAGTTATCAAAATGATTGCCTTTCTCTATCAGCTGACTTATCAATTGGTTCACTGGCTCTGAACTAGTTTTGTCAAGACCAAAAAATAAATAAATAAATAAAAACAGACAAATGAATCTGAATCATTCTTCCTATAAAATAACTATAATATTCTCTTATATTTTAAGTTCTACAGATATGCTCTATGTGCATGTTTGAGCAGGTGTGATTTATTTCTAAAGAAACCTGTAATTTCCTGGTATTTTAATATCAAATTATATAACTTTTACACTGGCAAACCTTATTGTGTAGATCTTAGTGTTTTTTTTTTTAAATGTGTTATGTAAGAACCGCAGACTGTGCTCTTACCTTACATACTTGTGCCACAGGTTTAGGACGTAGCATAGATCTGAATGGATTCCTTATTTCTGAGGCAATCCTCAAAGAACAACAGGACAGCTGGCGCTCACCCTCGCGTCACGTTGGTGTCGCTAGATGGCGCTAGAGTACCGACTATCCCCCCACTGTGTTTGCCCGCAGCTCAGGCAGCACAGCACAGCAACACAGCAGCTTTTTTCTGCCCTGGGAGTCTAATGGGAAATTTCACGTCACCTAAATAAAAAGGAAGGTGTAATTAACGCGACGCGCTATTAATTGCATCTGCTAGAGAGCGGATGAAGGGCACGAAGGCGCACTTTTTTTTTTTTTTTTGATTACTGGGCTCCACGAAAGTCAACTTCGGAGATCAGAGAGACGGGGGTGGGGGGGGGGGGTTAGGGGCTTTATTTCCGGGTGTCACTTCATGCCAAACGTCCAAATGGCAGGTTAACCGGCAGAGATGATACAGAGGTGGGAACACCTTCTTATTTCCCAGCATCAGGTGAAAATGATCTGCATGTGCAGTAATCTGCTGAGGGATGAATATCCACTGAGCCTGTTATCACACACACACACGCACAAAGGTAAAGTATTAAAATACAATCAGGTCCGATAAGGTCCCTAAAAAAAAACCTCACCTCTAAGGAACAAACCATGTACTCTGGTCCTGTGTGTGTGTGCGCTAGGGGAACATTACTGCAGGTCTCCACAGGGAGAAAGAAGTTAGGTGAATGAAAATTACTCCGCCCAGAATCAAACAATAAGTAACACCTGCAGGTACAGACAGGGTCACACTTTAAGTCCCTAAAGGAAGTGATCCGCTGCACTAGTCAGAAATGTTTAGTCTCTCGATTCAGTGGATAATATAACGGCGCCCCGCTGTTTTGTTTATGATCAGGTTAATTGGGCATAAATGAGTGATCAGCTATTGATTCGCAATGGATTCTCCTCGTTTGCCTCATAATGTTGAGGCGAGTAAATCTCGCTCTCTCAGCTTTCCACGCTGAGCACCGCTACAAACAGCAGGACAAGGGACTGGCAGCTTGTCGAGTAAAGCGGAGAAGAATCCCTTTGTCATTATTATGATTATTATGACAACCCGAGAGGGCAGCACGTTTTCCCGTTTTTTTTTTTTTATAGGAGTGGCTGGGAAATATCAACGTTGCGTTTTGGCTGTCAGGTTCAAAATAAAATGAACTAGAAGAGCTTTTTAGAGAGATTCTCATAAAAATATTAAATCCCAGACCCCATGGCAGAATTACACAGCCTCTAACTGCCACAGGAAAAAAGGAAAATACCATCAGGGTCGACTCTGTGAATGTCAGTGTCACTTTAAGTCTCTGCAGTAATATTACAGTGGATTTGTTTTTAAGAGCATTTTTTTTTTGTCAATTAAGCCAACATTTTTTTTTTGTTATGGTGGGAGCACCTCAGGACTAAATTAATTCTGATAAGATGCGGGGGGGGGGGGGAAACAGGAAGTGTTTACATAAATGTGGTAACCTATGATGCCTTTAAATTCCACATTGCTTGAGTTCACTTGTGCTCAGTAACACACGATTTAGGGCCAAGATATGCGCAAAACAAAATAAGGTTTTGTCTTATGAGATCAATAAATAAATATAAAAAGTTTTTTTTTCTTTTTTTGCAGCCTGAAGTAAAATTATAGAAGACAAGTTGAAAAACAAACCAACCCCTATATAACACTGGATTTTAAATTGCTAGGAATTGAAATGAAACATTAAGCTGCAAAAAAAAAAAAAAAAAAAAAAAAAAAAAAAAAAAAAAATAGCAGTGAAATCTAACCATTTTAAGATCATATGTTGGACCTCTTTCAGCCCTCCAGTGGACCACTACAGGTCCTCGGACCCCACTTTGGGAACCCCTAATTTAACATTAGAAGGAAGCTGTGGTTTTCCCAGCCAAAGCCAGTCCATTTAAGAGCAGCCTAGGGCAAAAACAACACATCATCGGCTCACAATCCTCCATTCATCAGGCCTGGTTTCCTCTCAGCCATTAATTCCACCCAAAGCAACGAGCTCAGAGTAAGAAACGCATCTTTATCCCCAGAGCTGTCAAAGAGACAGTGAACTCACCGCTGCAGCAGAATTCAAAGACAACAAAAACAAATACAGTTAGTCTCGACGTTGAAAAAAAGCTGTTTAATATCAACCCCATTATTTAAAAATGTGCAAGTCCGTTATTCATGTGTGAAGTGATGAAACACCTACAGGCATTTATCACCTCTGCTTTAAATCTAACCCAGGTCCATCCAGTGAGTATGACAAAGCCTACACCCCCGCAAAAAACAAACAAACAAACAAAAACAAATTAAAAAAAAAAAACAGCATGAAAACAGCGTCGGATTGCTACAGGTCTA
Organism: Mastacembelus armatus; assembly: GCF_900324485.2. Taxonomy (NCBI): domain Eukaryota; kingdom Metazoa; phylum Chordata; class Actinopteri; order Synbranchiformes; family Mastacembelidae; genus Mastacembelus; species Mastacembelus armatus. The sequence continues at coordinate 7,812,337 of NC_046648.1, forward strand.
CATCCCACAACTTGAATTTCCAGTGAATTCCAGTGAATTGTGACTTGGATCAATTCATTAAAGCTACTGAGGAAAGATTTCAATGCCAGGAGCGTTTCTGCTTCTTGTTTTCAGCAGGAGGAACACAAATCAGGAAGCAAAAACGGGAAAAAAGACAAATAAGAAAAAGCCAAAATCCCTGGATATCTGTCTTTGCATAAACACAAAAAAACAACAACAAAAAAAAAAAAGCAGACTAACTGTACGGAGAAAAGCTATATGTACACTTATAGCTGTGGCGGTCCAGGCTGTGGCAATCCCGCTGAAAAATTAAAATATGTACGCTCTTCTTCCCTTCAAAACAAAAGCCTTCTCGGTGTCATTGTATATATATATATATATATATATATATATATATCACACTTTGTGTCATCTACAAAAGCCACCGTTGAATAAATTACAATCTCATTAAAAATAAAAATAACGAGCAATTTCTCCGATAGTAAAGCAACACGAAGAACAAAATGGCTGACTTGAAATATATGGCAACGACTTCACAAACAAATAAAACATTGTATGAATAATGATAATAATAATAATAGTAATAAAATAATAATAATAATAATAATTTGGATCACAGGCTGCAATATTTGGAATGTCACCTAAATGGCCAGAAATATAAAGGCCTTATTATTTTTTTCCTCTTTCTTTTCAAACACACTATTATCATGATGTTAATCTCCGTTTTTTTTATCCTCTCTGGGTCTGACCCATTTGTTGACTACAACAACCAATTTGAATTCCCTCTTTAAAGCACTATATTTTTGACTGGAATAAAAAAATGAACGTAATTTCAGTGGAGACATCAAATGGCAAAACAGAACCCCTTAGACAGTTTAAACAAATTGAGCTGATTTCACATTACATGAATTCAAAAATATATATATTTTGGCTTATAATAAAATGCGCCACAGAAACATTTTAAACGACCCTAATTTCGGCGTCAAAATGAACGTTAAACAGCACACAAATACAAGGCAGTAGGTAAGCTGTGAATGAAAACTGGATTTTAAAAACTCAACCTGCTTGTTTTTGAAAACATCAATCCAAAAAAGTGCCCCAGTGAAGAAAAGGAAAAAAAAGGGAAGCCAAGACTTTTAAAGTTATACAATATTTACAAAAGTGGAGCCAAATATTCTGTGAGAGTTGGTGACATATTCTTGTAGATATCTATATATCTACAGCCCATCATGTTGTGGAAAAGTGCCAGATAATCCAACCAGTCGCCACGGAGCCCTTTCCTGGAGCTGGGAGACTCTGAGGGGGAATAACATTATTTAACGCGTGTTTCGTGGGAAAAGATAATGGCCTTTTTTGTCTGTACTGCTGTTTGACTCATGATAGAGGTCATAGACTTTTTATTTACCACATAACTGCACTCAGGCCAAGTAGCCAGCGAGCTGCACACAGAATAATAATAATAATGATAATAATATTAATAATAGACTAATAATAATAATAATAATAACCTGCGTTCATAACTAAATCCTGACCTCAGTCCTCAGAATAAATAAGAGCGGATGGGCTGCCGTTTCCCAGCAGTGCGGCTCTGCCTGGCTGACAGATGGGACTCAGGCGATGCTCACCCTCAGCTGGACTCCACTGGACTGGGGCTGCAGCCTTTACTGGCCTCCAGTATACTCCATTAACGCAGCTCCTTTGACCCTTCTGCACCACCCACCCATCCCTGCTTGGATGCACAATTTAGAGCTACAAAACTAAACGCCTCTGCCTTTGCTTCCCCTTTTACGCAGAAGGGAAATCGTGTTGGATTTAATATAAAAGTGGCGAATGGAGACCATTCAGCTAGGTTTTTCGTGTAAAACCAGATACCTTCCTTCCCCTCTTTCTGTTTTGCCTGTTTTTTTTCCCGTCAGGTATGATTTCAATACACAATAGGGGTTACACCTTGAAACTGCGTAGACTGGAGTCACAGTGCTGGGCATGTATCCTCGGAGAACACAGGCTTATGTTCCTTTAGCTCTGAGAGAGGAAAAAAAATGTCATGTCCTCCCGTCACTCATTTTCCATTTTTCAGATATTCACTGCGGATATTAAGCACTCACTCCAACCTATTATACATAAAACACCCACTATATTGTTTCATAGTCCAGTGATTTATATATAACCTTGGGGATAAATAAAAAGGATAAACAAGTCCTGGAGGAGCGGTCCAGTAGAGTTCATTGGACCGGGGTCTGGACCCCGTGGTGCGGCGGCGTGTCCCCGTACACATCCTCGCTTCCTGGCAGAGCTCCTCCGGGAGGGGTCATGCGTTTCTCCTTCTGTCTCCTGTTACAAAACCAAACCCTAACCACTTCTTTCTCCAGGTGCAGACTGTCCGCCAGGGTGATTATTTCCGACGCTGCCGGTTTAGGGCACTTCAAAAAATGGCTCTCCAAAGCTCCCTTTACGCTTACCTCGATCGAAGTCCGTTTTTTCCTTTTCCTCCCCTGCGCAGCGATTTTGTCCAAGCTGGTCGGGCTGCCCGAGGTGGAGTCCGCCTCCTCCAGCCACTTGTTCAACAGAGGCTTCAGCTTGCACATGTTTTTAAAACTGAGCTGCAGGGCCTCAAACCTGCATATGGTGGTTTGGGAAAACACATTTCCGTACAGGGTCCCCAGGGCGAGTCCCACGTCCGCCTGCGTGAAGCCCAGCTTGATCCTCCGCTGTTTGAACTGCTTGGCGAACTGCTCCAGGTCGTCCGAGGTTGGCGTATCCTCGTCCGAGTGGTCGTGGTGGCTCTGCGGTCGGTGCTGGTGCTGATGCTGGGACGGAGGGTGGCCGTGCTCGCTGAGGTGCGGGCTGTGGTGGTCGTCATGGCTGTCTCTTAGGTTGTGGTGGTGCATCCCCTGTCCACTGCCCGGGATCAGCCCGTTCACGCTGAAGCTCGGCTGGGAGTAAATAAGGCTTTGGCCGTTCGTTGTCGCCATGCTCGGTATGTGCGCCGCGGTGGTGGTTCTCCACGCCCGGCCGTCGTGGTGGTTCCCGTGCGTCTGGTGCACCAGGTGGGGCGGCCGCGTCTGGTGCTGTAGGTTGCTGCTGGAGTTGTGCATCTCATCCCGGGCGCCCTGCACCGCGGGTTTGATGTCCTGCTCTGTGCCGAGCGGGCTGGACGACCACGGGGCTGCCTCTCCGTGGGACAGTGCCGTGATCCACTGGTGTGCGTGGCTGAGCGTGTGGCTGTTGCTCTGCAGCGGATACTCGCTCTGCAACAGGCTCTGCGCGTCCCGGTACGCCGTGGCTTGCTGCATGCTGCCGGGCTCCGAGTGCACGATGGATGCGCTGGAGGTGAGGATGTTGTAGTGGTTAGACGCTGCGGTCGCCATGACTCTCGGAGCCGGACTGGTCGCTCTTATTAAAGGAACCTCGCATTTGACAGATCCTCTCCTGCCCACAGGCGGCTCCCAGGCGCTCTGCCAAGTGGACGCCGAGGCGCACCTGGACTCCGCCCCGCCCCCGCCACTCATTGGTCGTCAAAAGATGATGGACGTGGTTACCAAGGGCAACGAGACGGCGATTGGCTGTGGGGATATCTCAGTAAACACTACTGTCTTTGTTGGAGAGGTGCGAGTTGACGGCTCCCGTGGAAGCGGAGAGCCGGAGTGCAGCATGGGGAGACGGAGCACCGGGATCAGCAGTGCAACTGTAAGATACAGTTGATTTACTTTGATAATGATGTACTATCAGGACTCAGGCTGCAGGTAGTCTAGTTCCACGAAACCAGAATTTACTTTACTGTGAGGATAAATATAAAATACCTGTTGTTAAGGATACTACATATGGTTTATTCAAGGAAGGCTTTAAAATTAGTTATTTATTGACTGTACTTACGCGCAGGTTTAAGGCATTAAATACTTTTATAGGAAACTTGTGTGCAGCATCTTGATTTCATTAGACAGTTTCAACTCTTTCATGACAACAAAGGGCTCGAATCTAGATTCCAGGTCACATAGAAGCATTTATCCGTATGCGCAGTTTAACAGGTTACATAGCCTAATGTTGTTTAACATTAATGCAAAGACTTTGTAGGCGTGTCCATATTGACCCGTCTGTGTTATCTGCGCAGGGCTGAGTGTGGATAAACGAAATTACTAATTTTTTTTTTTTTCAAGAATGTCTCTATGTCTCACCGATCGACCACTCATTATTTTTAAGTTAAACTAAATTAAACCATGACATTTAAACCTAATGTTCATGTAAAACTAAGTAACAAAACAATGTGAGATCCATTTTAAACATCAGGCGTGCTGACGTAACAGCAGATAAAACGCAATCCGTCCTATAAACTTCCCTCTTGTTGTGGTGTAAGGTGCATGGTGCACTGCTGGAGGAATCAAACTTTACCTAACAGGGTTGATTTCTAGGTAAATGGAGGAGACAGGCCTAGAGATTTTATTAGAAACAAAAAAACCTTCCTTGTAATAAAGTATTAAGAAATTCCGATTAAATCGTGAGTAAAAACACAATGCTGGATCTTATTTGTTGAAAACTAGCATCTACACTGACCACTGGGATCAGTGTGAAGTCTGTTATTTTCCTTTTACTGTCTGATGCGTTTATAAATCTGGCTGTTAATGGCAGAATTATCTGCACTTTTTCAACTTCCAGTGATTCCTCTTTCTGCGAGGGGTTTAAATGTAAGGTCTTTCAAATGTCTTGACTTGAAAACAACAACAGCTCATAAAGTAAACAAATCAACTTTTTTGTGCAGCTAAAGTGCATTTTACAAGCTTGTCTCAGTAGGAGTGGCTAAACACAGAGAAAGGGAGGAGCCCTGGACTGAATCTAAGGGTCTATTTATAGCACGAATGGCTTAAAAGGTTTATTGACTTTTTTAAAAACATAAAACAAGCTGGTTTCCAAAATGGTTTTTCTGCAAGCAACATTTATTGCTTGCAGAACTTTGTATGTTTCTGGACAGAGCAGTAAAAGATCTAGTAAAACATGGTGTAAGTGCTCTGAGAGCCTTCCAGGATTCTGTCCATCACCCAAAAACATTCAGAAATGATTTTCTGCTCTTATATACAAATAATTCTGATCCTGTGTGAAAAGCCTCTCTGGCTGCTCACCATCAACTAAACCAAGGACAGACACAAGTGAAGAGGAGGATTAAGTACAGACTCAGGCCTCCAGTCCAGGGCAGGGCAGGGAGGGCAGGTTTCCATCCCATCCCAGCTGTCATCCCCCCCAATGTCAGCTTCAGGGACCAGGACTTTGTCCAGAGAGGGGACATTCCTGGGCGACCGCTGCTGGTTGCCATAGAGAGAAGTAAATGAAACAACAGCAGTTGCGTCGCTGCTGCCCCCCTCCTCTGCTCCTGGACTATCTAAAGGCCTCTATTTAGAGAGGCTCTCCGCTGTGGGGACAAAGCCTTCACAGGGATAAAGGAGGGAGTAAAGAGCACAGGGCCCTGAGAGAGAGAGAGAGAAAGGGATTGAAAACCTAAAAAAGATTATGTCTGTCCTCAAAGCGGTTCCTCACACTCTTGTGAAAAACTGCAAACAAAACTTCAAAATTTTGCATGGCAGAAATATGTTTTAACTTTCCAAGTTTCTCATTTCCGATTATTAGGAGACATTAATAATTACTACTATATTTGTTCAATTAAAAAGAACTTCTGGTTTGTCCATAACAGTCTACCATAAATAAAGTAGTACATACTGCCCACAAATTAAACCTATAAATCAATGCAGACAGTTCTTTAGCATGCACAATCTATAATTTCTAAACTATGCAAATGATTGGAACTATAATTAAACATTTTATTTAATAACTTAGACTTAGCAGTAAAATTAAAAGGTAATAAAAAAGCAATTATTAAAAAAAATATGTTCACCAAAAATATTCAAATACTGAAGTTAAAACAAGAGAGCCTATATACTGAATATGCGTGCTCACAAATCATTCTTAGCAATGGCAATTTAGTCAATGAGTTCACACAAGGACACATGTCTGAGGTCTGCGAACAATACAGGGCTATGTAACAAAGAGCAAGTGCTAATTATAAAATGCTTTATATGACCTGGATTGGATTTTGATTTCATACAGTTATTTAAGTGGCGACTCTTCCATTTGTCTTGATGCTGATATTGTGGAATAATATGACATTACTATCAAATAAGAGTAGAAAGTAATTAGAACACATGTATGATAATCAAATTGCTAATATTAAATGCATACTTTGTTTTATTAATCATTTAAAGGTACCTCGTGCATTTATAAGACTGTAAATTGCTTTGATTCATAGTTAATGTCAATTATTGTACAGACACACAGTAATTAGAAATCTGTAACGTTTTCTGATGTTGCTGTTCTGTTTACATTAATCCTGTAATATCTGTAAATGGTGATATAAACCAGGCCAATGAGAATCAGTTGAGAAACACACAAAATGCTCATATTCCATGTATAACTCCAGCTCTTCAATTAAGTATTACTGATTGGGTCTTTAATGGATCTCATTTCATAGGCTAATAATCCTTTATGGATGTGAATCCAGCAGTACTTACAGCACATGAAGCTGCCAGGATTTAAGTCATACATGGAAAAGTTTCCAGGCACGGTTCAGTAATTCATTCTGGTAATATTGAACATTACTGTGGCGTAACATTGAAATCGGCCAAATCAAAAGAACATTGTGGTAATTAGGCTGTAATTCAAGGAATTACCACATCGCCACACAAGCTTAAATAGTCGTGATGGGAGAAGTGCAAAGCACATTATTTTAATGGTGTAATATGCAAACTATGACTCGTTTCAATTACATGGCTTAACAATGCATAAATGATGCGAGCCTTGTTATTTGGACTGTGGGGTCCTCAGTTGCTCAATCACTCAGAGGGGCCAATGTTAGGGGCCATGCTGTCTTCTCTTGTAGTGTAAAAATCCAGTGCTGAGCACCGAAGACTGCTGCCAAACTACATTTAAGGGAATAAAAATGAACAGCAGAGAATGTAAGCGTTAAATTAACAGTAGGATAATTATATGACCCGTGTGCTGTAAAGATTCAATTTCTAACGCTCTAATTAGGCGACTGTCTCCCCATACATCAGCTCACATCCCTCTGCCAATTTCTCACCAGAAAGCATCCTGTGAGCGGAAATAATTAGATTTTATTAAGACACGGCTCGTGTAATAAAGAAAATCAAAGGAGGGGCTGGTTAAATATGATTTGTTTTCAAAACCATTGATTGGTCCATGCACACAGTCCACTGAGTCCCATTTAAAGACAAGGACAGTTGAGTCCAAACTAGAGGCAAGGCAAGGCACATATGTCTGATTATATTAACCCATCTAATGAACCGTCCACTGTCTACTGTAGAGGGTAGCTACAGTAACTTGGGATCTGAGCCTTTATGATAGAAATATAATTTAATAGCTTTTAGTTCTGTGCTAACATTGGGATGTACAAGCAGATTTTTAGACTAGACAAAACTAGTTTGAAGCAAGTCATAGTCCAGTATGCAACTTACAGATGTGTGACATGGAAACCTAAACCTTCTCATCCACATACAATGAGAATGGACTTTTTACTGTAAGTAGGGTTTAACTTCACACATTTAGAGATGAGGTATTTTTAAAAGGAGTTCATTTAATTTGAAGAAATGTTAATGTTATGAAACACAAATTTACACTTTAGGCAGAGTATATGCCACTCATTGGTCATCAGTGTGTATATATATGTGTGTGTGTGTGTATTTGATATATTAAGAGAATGCTTGAAATTTTTGATGTAAAAATTCATTTAATAATCATTATTTTTCATATCGTCTGTCAATAGACTAATCAGTTCATTTTTACTGTAATGTATAGAGATCGGTAAAGGCGCCTGTTGTGATGCTTGGGCTACTAAAGCAGAGAAAATCCAGTGAAGTAAAAACAGTTATCTTTAGAACCTTAGTATTTAGTGCCCCAAAGACACAAACAACATTTCTTGTTTATTAGTCTCATCTTAATAGAACAATTACTATTAAATAGAGATTGTTTTTCTTCTAATCAAAAATCAGAAGAATTTACTCAGTGTGCTTTAAAATTTGAGGATGTGTCTTCAAATTAAAATCTCTCCTGGGTTATAGCAATTTTTAACTTGCACAGATAATTTCTTACAAACCTATAACAGAGATGCCATGTTGTTGAGGTTTTATTTCAGAGTAGCTGTTCACATATCAATAATTTGTGGTAAGGCCTGTTTGGAGCCTTACATAAGGAGAGCCGGCCCCCGCCTTTCATTCTTACTGTAATTGTGTGCTTCAAAGAGAGTGTGATTGACAGGCTGTATGGGAGGATTAGTACAGTGGGTGAGTGACGACACATTGAGGGGAGGGGGGCTGAACAAGAGCAGGAGAGGAGTAAGATATGGGGTGAGAAGGAGGAGAATGAGCAGAAAGTAGGAGAGGGGAGAGAGTTAACGAGAGGGAGAGCATTAATTGTGCGCATTGTGCCGGGGCTCTTTTGCTGAGTGCGGCTGTCGAGGCGCGGGCGCTAACCCCTCCAGCAGCCCGTGATCTGAGCCAGCTCTCAGGCTGCTGTATTCCAATGCAATTAGGCCACTCAAAGGCCTGCTTAAAGCTGCACCCCCATCACTCACACGCACCCACACACACACACCCATGCACGCACATTCAGACAGCAACAGCCCCTGTGGGTCCCCTCCATTGTAGTGGGGAGGTGTATTCTGTCCCTCTTTGAGGCCCTGGATGAAGAGACCACCCCAGGAAGCAGAAAAAAGGGAGGATTACCTCTCTTTCTGTCCCTTTCCCTCTGTCTTTCCCTCTTTCTGCTGTAGTTCACCTCCGAAGTCTGTGAGCTCAGGCAGGGCCCAGCTTTGGTTTAGCTCCTCCTGCACAGAGACACGACTTTTGCAGCATAAAACAGAAAAAAAAAAGCGCAATGAGACATTTCAGTGATGGATGTCATTGTTGCACTGCTTTAGCAATATCACTTTCTTTTTCCTCTTTTATTATTCATACAGTCATGTATTCCAACAAGTGGTACAGGGTGTGTAGCTCACTGGCTTGTCCCCGTTGGCATCGGCGCCGCAGCCTTAGTCAGTCGCTCCCCTCTGTGCGCAGAGTCCTCTTGGCTGGGCTTCAGCGTGTCTTCATTCCCCAGAAAGCATTTAAAGCAGATTACCAACCTAACGCTACACCCCCCAATAAGTGAAGAGAGAGAAAAAAAAACTGGCACATTAACACCTGCGATACTACTCAATGGCATCAACAGATTAACGAGGTAATCCACACAATGAGGTCTTTGATTCGTGGAGTTTGGCAGGCAATAACGCCAGGCATAATGCACACTGTTATTTTAGACCGTCCCAGCACGAGAAAACCTGGCAGAAGCCATTGCCTCTTTTTGTCTTTCCGTCAGATGAGCTTTTGAACAGTTTTAACTCGTGCATCTGGTGCGACTGCCTGTTTCCTTGTCAGAGAAATAACCTGCTGGCTGCTCCGATGGCACATGTGAAGAGAGAAGGGGAGGAATCACAGGCTTTCTGAAGGCTGTTTAAACAGCAGGGCCGAGGAGCTCCCCCTCGTCCTTTCTCCTATTTTTCTGCATAAGGACGTGTGTAGAGAATACAGAGAACGTGTACACATTCTCTGTACACACACATATGTGTGTGTGTGTGTGTGTGTGTGTGTGTGAGAGAGAGATAGATCTCACGGTCCCATTGCTCATGTGCGGCTCGATTAGCCCCACGTGCCTCGTTCGTCAGACGTGGAGGCAGAGCAGATGGCAGGAGACGCACCATGTTACCATGCTGCAGCACTACGTAACGCTGCTCTAATTGAAACATCAATACTGGCCTGTCAATACGCTACTGCTACTTTACAAAACACCACTACCTGCAGACCTGCACTTCACCGGGAAAAAGAAGCTATTATTCTGACGCTTTTTGTTCCTTTTTGAGATAAACTGCTAAAAACTTTCTGAATGACTCCAAAATGTCAACAAAGTAACTTTTCCCTAAACTTTCTGTAACGGTTTCTGGTGTGTTTAATAACCCAATTTCAATGAAACACCTCACTTGGTTTCTGTTTGTATACAGAGTTGTTGTGGCAAGAGAAGCATGCAGAAAGTAGTGAGAGAAATTCCTCTGTAGCATCTCCGCTGTGGCACATTTTTAATGAATTGATGAAAAGTTAGGGTAGCTCACATGGCTGTGATCAGTAATTGACTTTATCGGAAATTCAGTGGAGAACAGAGAGAAATTAGGCTGCTAGAAATTAATTTGTTATTTGTCCAACTCAATGAGGAGTGACACAGCCCCTTTAATGAATGGGTAATCCATTTCTTATTGCACTGAGCTGAATTCACCCTTCAATGAAGTGGAAAAAGACAAACATATCTTTCACTAACCTTTGCAACTTCTAAAATCAAACGAGAAGCAGAGATGAGTACTGAGACCTGCTCTTGGAACTGTTTGTTTTTGGGAGAGTGTGTGTTTCTATGGCTGGGAGAGTGATTCATTTTTCAGCCCAAGTCAGGAACCCACAATAAATAATCTCTGCTGACACTGAAACCACATGGAATTGATTCAAGATCAATGAGCTTGCTGCACTGTGGAAACTTACAATCTTTATTTAACATTTTTCACATTTGTTTCTTCAGTTCCCTGCCTGCTGCCCCTTCCCTCCACCTGCCTTTCTGCTCACTGTTCTTCCACCTCTTGGATCTGAAGAGTCTGAACGCTGCCCCTCCACCAGGACGACATCCTGGACGATGTGCGATGGTAAAGACCTCACTTGTCTCTCCATATTATTGCTGACGGTCTTTGGCAGTTGAAATTCAGTCCCATGTAACTGTTGGACATGATATGGATGATGAGTATACAGTATGACACAAGGAAATTATTTACACAAACTAATATGAAAAGAATACAGCAAAGCAACCAGGGCAACACATAACAGTTACTTTCAATATCAGATAATCATTTTTTCTATGCATTGTCAGAAAATAATGAATTATTCCCTAAAGCGGCATCTTCCAATTGTCTTCTTTTTTCTTCGTTTGACCAAAAACCAGAGCTGCAAAGAAAAGTACCAAAGCTTCACAGCTGAGAGACAGTAATGCTTATAATTTCTGCAAGATAAAAAAATATTTAAAGGATTAATCTATTTTTATAAAAAGAATACTTTTCCCATCCATTAATAAATTAATGAATTGTTTTAGATGTGAAGCACTCACATGTCCAGTAACAAAATGTGCATTTTGGTGAACAGAAGGTGTAAACACAAAGCTCTCGGCATGAAAACAAATTTATCTAGTTAGCAAAAGCGCAGTTTCCTTGTCATTACTTCCAAACTGTGTTAACTGTTTGATCCTGCATAAAAATGAGGCACAGAATACCCTAAAATACAAAGAGCCAGGACAGAAACAATCAGTGCATTTCTAGTCATGATTCTGACATTTGGTGAAAATTTCCACTTCACTAGGATGGAGACCTGACTGTAGTATGTGGACGTGGTGCTGCAGATTACCTGGACAGCCATGCTGAGTGTCTGATTGTCCAACTCCAAGCTTTCAGGAACTGTCCGCACCTGGGTGATGGAACATATACTTTATGTTAAAGAGACATGCTGAAACTCTTCATATTATGACTTCAACAATCAATGACAGCTATTTTGCTGCTTGCAATTAATTGTTGCAGCAAGCTCCAAGATTTCTAGATACTACATTTCCCATAATACAAACAATCCTTTTGTAAAGTGGCCTTTTAATCAGATTCTAATAAGCCATGATTTTATTTATCATTGTTGTGGTACATTATTTGTTCTTGTTAAGACTCCTTGAGGTCCTCCATCTGTTGCTCTTCACACCAGCACCACTTTCAGCAGGGGATGTGACTTTTTTGACATCCTTTTCCCCCTCCTTATGGATGTCAAGATGGGAAAAAAACACTCATACAGAAAAACAGGACATGAGCTGTTCAAAGATATCTCATCCCTGTCTGTTTTCTCAAGAAAAAAAGACAAGGACAAACAGCTGAATTTAAAATCAATAAAAAAATAGCTCTGTCCACAGGAGCAATGTTCAGACTCCAGCTATGATTTGATCTTGGCTCAAGTTTTCAGTTAGTGTTGACGTTTCAGAGTTGTGAGGAATCCCGAACCGGCAGATTACAGCGGGGATTTCAGTGATACAGTATTTACAAGGCTTGAGGAAGTGGGAGCACTGCAACAGACGGCACTGAACACGGCGCTTTCAATTATTTCTCACAGCATTCATGAAAATAGAAGCACAGCGGGGAGTACAGTATGAAGACAAAACTATAAAAAGACACAGAGCGAAAAGAGAACTCCCAAGCTAAAATAAATGGTGTCGTATGCTGTTGCTGTTGAAGAGCTCAGAGTAGTGTATTTCCTCCAAAATAGGAGAAAGAGAAATCTTGTAATAGAGTGCAGGCAGAGACAGCAGTGGTGGAGCAAAGACCTTAGCATCAAAAATCTGTTTTGAGGCTGAAGTTGGTCTGAACAGCTTGATAACAGGTCTGCAGGAGCCGCTCACACTAAATGCAGTTCAGGACTGTTGAATGACAGATCTGCTGATTCTCCACAGGGGGACAACAGTGTCTCGACTTAAGACCCAGAGTCTCCTAATCTTATTAAGATTGGAGCTTAAATGTATTACTTACAATAAACATATATTAAAATAATCTTGACTCAGAGTCTATAATCAGGCTAACAGCTCTCAGGCTATATGTTAACATCAGGATGCTAACATGCTCACAAAATCAGTGCTATCAAGCCAGTTTGATTTTTAAATAACTTCCAGAAATCAAACTGAATTTATGTCTCTAAACTGGGCTGAAGTAAGTCATAGAAGTAAAATAGAAAGAATATAAAAGAGAACAGTGTTTTGAATGAGCATTTAATGACTTGAACTGAAATCTGTTAAAATGAACAATCACCAAAGTCAGCAGGCTTCAAACACTAGCACTTTCAATGAGCTATCCATTTAAATAGTTGTGTTTCCTATTCCCTCCACTCCCTCCAAGTTTTGGGAGCTAAATTTCAGCAACTCTTAAGAGGTGAGAACAAAATAAGTTGCAGGTATTTGCAGGAGGAGTGGGGGGTGTTCAGCGGTTGCCTGTGATTGGTCAAGCAGCTATTGCTTGAGATCTGTCAGCCAGATATGCGGTGACAAAGACAACAAAGGCAGCATTTATTTCATTTCTCTGTGAGGACTGTTTCATATTAACAAAGACCAATGGACTGTCCCGCAGTTTAGGCACGTGAGTGACGTCTGTCGCCTTTTCGTTAATGTACACCTAATCCTACCCAGTTTGTAAAGGTGGTTGACAGCAAAACACTATCAGCCAACTCCTAAGTTCTAAAAGGTTAAAGTTACAGTAAGCTCCAGTTACTGGTCCCTGTAGTGGAGAAGCAGCAGTGTTTGATCACTGACTAAGAGGTTTTTTTTTGCTCTATAGTCATTTATACTTCATTCTGCATTGACAACAACAGTAATATTTTTGGGCTCTCGAATACCAATAGTTGCTCATTTTTGTGAATGAAACGCCAAAAAAAAGAAGCATAACTTGTATCTTTATATTATCAGTTTAGACACATTAATTACAATGATTACATCCCAATGCAGACCCCGGATGAGCACGGGACAATCAACAGGCTTAAATGAGTGACAGGTTTATGACAAGGCTCTCCAGCAATAAGAGTTTGGAGCATCTAAATTGGGACACTCATACAAGAAAAAAATAGGAGTAGGATATGAAAATGTTGTTGCATGAGGCTCAGTGAGTCTTTAATAATAAGTCTGGGTGTAATTTTCTAGCTCATAGTTTTGGCCATCATTTCTATTGATAGCAATGTGACTGTATCACAAATGATCAATTCTCAGCGGTTAACTTGGTAAAAATGTTATTATTAAACTACAGAAGATAATAGGTAAGTGTTAAACCATAAATAACCTTCAGACTGAAAGTACCATTTATGTAAATTTAGCATATATTTAACCACTGGAATGCACACACACCTACACTATATCCTCTCTGACCTCCAACTCATCAACAGAAACAGATGACAACCAGCTTTTCCTGGAGCTGATCTCTCCCTCATCCCTTAGATGAGAAGCTGTTAGTGAGGAGAGAAAGGGAGAGAGAGGCTCACAGACAGAGATGTTTGTTTCCCAACCCTACCACCATCTCTGTGGGACAACCCCCCCTCAACCTAATGGATCAAACAAAGGACATCATTTGTAGGCTAAGTCTTTTTCTGAGCGTCTCTCTCCTCAGCTGTGCATACCAATCCAATACAGCCCAAGGAAAAAAATCCACGCCATGGTACGTGTGTGTGTGTGTGTGTGTCTGGGCCGGAGGTTGGAAGGTCTGTTTGCCTCTCTGCCAAGCATCGATTTATCCTTTTCTCCAATTTATTTCTCCTCCTTGCATCTACGATCCATTCAGATCTGCCTCTAGGGGAGGAACTCTGGGTAAAGATGTTGTCAAGCCTTGTCGTTCCCTCCTAACACCGGCTCAAAACTCATCTACAGGCCCAGGGACCATGTAACCCTGCAAGGACATGTCAGGCAGCAACATGCACACAAACAGAGCTACCTATCATCCAGTAGCTCACTTTTATCAGGATAAAGGAAGCAGATAGAAAACTTTGATGATTATGACAATACTGTAATACTAAGTCTGAAAGAGAATTAGATTTGTCTGAGTTCAAACACAGAGCTGAAAGATGATTAAGTAGACCACAAAACACCCTCAAATTTCAAAAGACAGTTATACTTCAGTCTTTCTTTCTGCAGTAACAACTGTTGAAGAAGCAAGAATGATATTTAATTGTTTCTCATAATCAGGTCTAGATTCAGTGCATGCACTGATATGATCAGAATAACAATAACTCAACTGTCTGATCCCTATCTTTATCTGTATGATTCTGACATTTTCAGATGTTATCAAGGATTTGTATTCTAAAGCCCTGGTGGTGGTGATGATGATGTTCAGCAGAAATGCTGCATCTGCACAAATCCCACTTTCACAGCCAAGCACACACACAAAGACAGAAACACACACATGAATACCAGAGACCTGTGAGCTATTCTTCAGTGTCACAGTGAGCGACGCCTGGCACATCCTTACACCTGAAGTTGATCAATGCAGATATGTCCAGGGGGAAATTGAAATCCATAGGAAATTAGGCAGCACCAGTGATTTATTGGAACAGTAAATCATAGCATGTGTGATGTGTGAAACGTGTGGTTTCTAGCTCTGCATACAGTGCTGTACCTTCTGCCTGGCTAGGATGGTGATATCTGCACTCCGCACCTTCCTGTCTCTCTCCATTTGGCAGACCCATTGAATCAGGTCCAATGGGGGGTAAGGGTTCCTTCGGTACACCCCCCTGTGAGGGAGGGGGTGATGTGACCCCATGGACACAATGCTCTGCAGGGGTCCCTCTGAAAAAACAAAAAAAACAAAAAACAGAAAGCATATGAGTACTGTTAAAATGCTGTTTGGCTCTATTTGCCTCAGTAGTTATGTTTTCATCCAAATGTCAAGTACATTTTTCACAAAGTTTAAAATGGGTTTAAGGTCTGTAAATACACCAAGAAGACTGGAGTAAGTAATAAAAATCTAAAAAAGAATCAAAGCCAGAACAGGTCTTCTGGGTTGCTTTTGCTTAGCTGAAAACCTCAAATCTCTTTTAATAAATTTACTATTCACAAATGGCATTTCTCAGCAATAGCCCTTAAATGTATTTACATTCATATTTAGACTGGATTTCAATGAGTAATTACCTGCCAGATTTTGTAGTTTTTTTTGTTTTTTTAAATGGTAGTGGTTGCGTAGGGTTGCAATTGCTTTTGCACAATTGAGAACTGAGCTGGACTAAGTTATAGTAAATGCTGTGACTCAACACACACAAACCAATCAATACCGTCGGCTGCTCTTTCACATTAACAGTGCTTAACTGGCAAAACTGGTTTTTAATTGTGTAAAGCAAGGGTCACCAACCCGGGTCCTCGAGGCCCACTGTCCTGCTTGTTTTCCAGATATCCCTGCCCTACACGCTGCTGATTACCTGCATCAGGTGTGTTCAGCCAATCAGAAACTGGAAGAGCAGAGATAGTTGGAAAACCAGCAGGACAGTGGGCTTTGAGGACCAGGGTTGGTGACCCCTGGTGTAATGTCTGACCAAAACAGGTCATATATTGAGTATGAGAGAATGTAATTTTCTGACATACTAACAACAACCATTCAATCATGATGCTAGTGTGTACACCTGTATACCAACAAGGCAGGCCAAATATTTCGACCTAAGATTGTGCTGCAGTAATTGTGTGTGTTACATGACATCCCAATTTCCCATATACAAAATAAATCTTGCCAAGCTTACAACTCTAACCATTTTAACTAATTGTATTTTTTCTTTTTTTTTTTTTTAGTCTTTTTTATTTTAAAATCTTAAAACTGGACACTGACAAGTAAAGCGTGTAAAAAAGAAAAACTGACTCACCATAAACATAAATCAATGTTTTAATCCTAAACACATACCTTAAGAGCAGCAGCACCAAAATGTCCTCACTTTAAAGGGGTTTCCTCAACTTTCTATGCCTGTAAAGGAAATCTGATCCTTTTAAGGGAATTACAGGAGAAGCACACTAACAGTACAAGAGGAAAATCAAAATATATATATCCGACACTGAGTAGTGGTGTGAGTCTCTTAGAGGAGACTTGCATTCATGCGTGAAAGTTCAAATAAATCGAGAAGGCTTTTCTCTGGAATAAAACAGATAGATAATGTGTAGTGTGAACCCTGACTGAAGAATTACTGCACCCCTTCTCCACGCTCCCGTGTACCTTCCCTTGCTGTTTTTTTTTTTTCATTTCCCAGGTACACTGCTTGTGCTCTCACTTGTTTTTGTCCTCATTTAATTGCTTTTTTTTTTTTTTTTTTTTTTTTGCAGAGAAGAAGAAAAGACAACAACAGGGTGGTGAGGGCTGCAGCTAATGGAGAGGCTGTAATTGTGAATGGAGGCATTCATCTGGAGACGTCGTCTGTGAATTGTGCCACACAATACTCAGCACCGGGTTGCTCAGATCACCAACTAGTCACCAAACACACACCAAGATACACACATGCACACACAAACACACAACACACACACACTGAACCCTAAGATCACTGGTGCTCAGAGGAGGAACATAATCACACCTCCACAAAGAGCAAGACAGCGAGGAGGGGTGGAGAAAAGGTGGAGAGGAGCTGGAGGGGAGGAGAAGAGAGGAAGAAGAGAGGAGAAATTATTCAAGGAGAGTGGGGCGGGGGTGGGAGCAGAGGGGATGGTGAAATTGATGTTTCCTACCATTTGATTTGGACCATAGAGCCCAGGAGGGAGATCAGATAGAGCCAAATGCACACACACACTCATAACACACACACACACACACACAGCTAGTGTGTGTATGTATATATATATATATATATATATATATATATATATATATTTATGTGTGTGTGTGTGTCACACATATATACACACACACACACACATATATATATATATATATATGCACATGCACTGAACACAAATGCATTCATATAAACATGTACACATTAGCTCTGTATACAGACAAGAAGAGCTTCTTTTATGTATATACTGTATGTATGTGTGTATGTATATATATATATATATGTATATATATATGTGTGTATACATATATATACATATACATATATATACATACTTGTTGGAGCTCAGAGAACTCTCACAAATCCCACACTTCTCTCTGCCAGCCAAAACTATACAACACACACACACACACACACCCTTCAGCCAATCAAACCACCATTAAGCCCATCACACAGAAATGCCACTAAAAAGACACAACAAAGCCTATGTGATGGTATATAAAAAACTCATCTCTGTGAGACAAGACAAGGCACCTGTCAGCGCAGCAGCTCCTGCTACTACACAGAAACATAAGGAAACAAAAACTCAATTAAACACGCCATCCCTGTTCAATTACTGCCACATAATCACAGCAATTTACCTTCACTTGCCGCACAAGCCGCCAAACAAACACACGAGGGCAAGCACACACACAGAGGTAGAAAAACTTGCACAAACACACACACACACACGGACGAGGCTGGATCACATCAGACACCCAGGGTAGAGCTGGAGCTTCATGCTTCACATCATGAGTGTAAAGCTCACATTGTGGTATCTCTGCGGGGTAACTGGCACAAAACAGACAGAGGATACTGAGACACCACTGCCATTAGTATTATGGTTTTGTTCCAACAACTGTAGTTACTACAGCTATATTTTATATTTGCCTATATTTTAGTATAAAGATCTTAGAGAGTTACTGTATAAATGCATAAAACAGTATATGGCCAAAGCAGTTATACATATTACACATATTACTTTGTACCTGATGTTATTCTCTGGATGGCATAAATATGTGCAATTCTTGTCAGAAATAAGTTTAATTTTGTTTCAGTTAAGATGATAAGCATATACCGTACTCTGGGTTGGCAGTTTATAAAATAAGCCCATCCAACATAAATGCAGTCTACTGCAACCATCCTGGAATACAACCTATCTTTATGAAGGATATAATGCTTTGTTGCTGGTGAAGTGTTGATTCAACTTTATGGTAGTTTTTGGTTGTAGTTTGCGGGGCATGAAGGTAGAGTTTATTGCAGAGGTATTGTGTTAGACTGCATTAGTGTTTGCCCCCGGTAAACCACCAACTGTATTTCTTTCTCCTCCGCTGAACTAAAGAAGTGCAGAGGTTTTAACAGAGGACACAAGGACATCAGTATACATTACCTGGTTGATAATTTATGAAGCAATGACAAACTTGACCTGGAACAAGTCAGAAGTCATTGCAATCACTCCACGCAGCAACACTAAATGTCTGTGGACCGGGATGGTAAACTAATAAGACAGACATGTAAAAGGTCCAAGCTGAATGGGAGAATAAATTCTGACTACTAATTGTAGTGGTTCAGAAGCTAAATTATAAGCATTCTTAAATGAAACTATATGCTACAGTTTCCTTACAGTTTGCACTTGTAATGCTACATCATCCAAAGGTATTTGAGACAAGGGAGCTCCCCCAAGTTTCTGGCAAGATTTTGTGCTTGGCCCTTTCCTGGTTTTAATATGATTATACCTCTGTGCACACAGTCAGCTCCTTAAAGAAATGATTTTTCCTATTTTGGTGTGGAATAGCTTCACATAGCCCTATCCTCAAATCAGTCCAACATGGCTGGGATGAGTTAGAACCCCAGCCTCACTAATGCTTTTGTGGCAACTGGGCTCTAAAATATACTAAGGACAGCCTTTCAGAAAAGTAGAGGCTTATAAGTTATAGAAGTAGATGAATGCCCATAGGTTTTAAGATGTTCAATAATCCCATACTCTGTTCAGATGTTCACATACTTTTGACATTTATCTCAAGTACAGATACTGTGCAGAGATAAATATCCCTGCACAGCTCATAAAAAAGTGCTTATGAAATTAATTTAGCATCCATCCATTAGCTGTACTGGTTCTTCCTGCTGTCCACAGTTGCAGAGCAAGTACATAGAGAAGACCCTCACAGACACAGAGAGAACATTCAAATCTACAAATAAAAAAATCACAGACCCAGAACCTTCAGGCGGTGAGGTGTCGGTGCTAATCACTGGATCACTGTGCCATCAGTTTACCATATTTCTTCAGTATACAAATCTACAAACAGCATCCATAAATATTCTGCACACAAGAACAGGAACTTGCTTGGGCATTACAATCCAAGAGTCATGGTTGTGGGTGAATTTGTGTGGCACAGTGGGGCAAACTATTACAGAATGGTGTCACATAAGACTGAGAAGCAGCAACATGGTAAGAACCTGTGAATGAGGAGTGTGTCGGTGTGTGTGTGTGTATATATATATATATATATATTTATATATGTGTGTGTGAGTGTGTGTGTGTGTTTAGACAGCAGATTGACTAACAGCTTGAACTTGGGTTAGATCCAGAAGCACGGAGAGGGATACATGGATGGATGGAGAGAGGAGGTGGGGGTGGGCATTGATTTCTCAACAGAGAGATCAGAGATCAGCATCTTGACAGAAAGAGATGTGAAAGCAACTGAGCAAGACACACGCACACAGATGTGCGCGCGCGCACACACACACACACACACACACACACACAGACACACACAGATAGAGAAAAAGGATTTCCACTGTGGCATCCAGATGAAATTTCATGAGTTTTCCATCAATTTCTAGGTTTTCAGAATGAAGCTAGGGTACTTTCTTGACCTTAAAATGTTTTTCCTTTCTTTTAATTTGACTTTTAACTAAAAGAAATCAGGTTTTAATGTAGATTAGAAAGTAAAACTTTGCCAGCACATTTGTTATGTTCTTTGACTTTTCCTGACTATCTTTCAAAAGTCCATGATATTCCAGGACCTCTATGACCAGTGGGAACCCCTGTTGACAGAGATCAACAGGAAAGTCTGGTTCAACGTTTCTCTCCCAGCATGGCTCGGTGATTCTAACAACCCTAAAAACCCCAACATGGACATGGAGCACGGTGCTGTGACATTGTGCCGGTGCGGCTAACGAGGTGTGTGTGTGTATGTGTGGTGGTTGTGGTCATTGGGGGAGCTGACACACAATGTGGAAGAAGGGTTGGGATTGGGGAGGCGCAGCCAGGGGTCATGCTGTAATTACATATCACAGTCCCTGTGGTCAGTGGCCCGACTGACTTCTTCTGACTGCACTGCCTCAGCCAAAGAAGCAGAGAAGGCAGGTGGTGGAGGGTGTGGGGGATTCTGGGGTTTTTGCACAACACTTGGAAAACTTGGGATAGGTGAAAAAAGTACATGTCAAATTTCTCTTCTAAAATGTATATAGCTAATTTCTTAATTGTTTTGATTTTTAACTTCCTGATGCATTAATTAATTTAGCTTATAGTGCATACAGTAACCCCGCATCAATGATCACCTCAGTCTGAATGTACTGCAAGTGGTTGACAGTTTTACATACGGTACCATGATTGCTTGCGTATGGATGATAAGTGCCATAAAGGATGAGCGTAACACTGAGCAAGGCTCCAGCTGTTTTCTCTTCAGTTGGCCTCATGCAGCTCCTCACTGTGCCTTTGTGGTCAGTCACCTGGAATCAAACATGCAAGGGTTTCAGAATATCAAAAAAACAAAACAAAAAAAGGCATGTCATAACTTTCTTCTTGCATCTCATATTCACTCACTGGGACTGAACTCATGATAGAAAGTTGAGAAATGACTGTTGTCTTACACATCTCATGAACCTACCTTTGTTACAAATTCAGGTCGAGGACAGTTATTGACTGCCCTAACAAAAAACAACCAAAAAAAAAACTGTCTCTATAGGAGAGCATGACAGCTGCCCTGATCTATAAAGATTAGAGTGCAGTCCACATACCCACTGTTTCTGACACATGGTAAAATGTGAAAATTTGACCTTCATGAACAGCTCAGTCATGGCATGTCAGCACATGCCAGGTAATTGTAGAAAACAGAGTGATCCGTGTCTCTTGGCCAAGACTTTAACACCAGTGACTCATGAAATCACTCAAACTATATATTTCCGAAGGACATATAATACTTCCAAAGCCTGAACATGTAAACAAACAAGTAGAAAAATGAAAAGAATGTCTGCATCAAATAAAATAAAATAAAAATTTGAATTGCTGTGAATCCATCTGACAGCATCCAATGATGTTGCAGCAACAAGGAAATTAATATTTGGCAGGTCAGACCAGGAGATAGTTTATCACATTTAAAAACAATTTACTGAAACATTCAAGTGACCTTCACATTTATAGCTGGGGCTGACTGCTGCTTTTGTTGGTTTAAATAAGCTTTGGTCAGTTACAATTATAAAATAAATAAAAAGCTAGCAAAAGAAATCATTTGTTAGGTACACAACCTTAAGCTTCTCAAGGGAAATGAGCTATCATGTCATGTCAGTGTTATTTTAGATTTTGATCTTGGATATCTAATTAATGTATTTCTATTTAATTAACACAAATGGCATCATAATTATCTCTGCTCACAGTAAATCTTCCATCTATGTACACACACAGGAAGCCCTTAAAACAATTCTACAATTAACATTCACTTTTCAGTGTAAAGTCCCAACCATATTTGTGTTATATAATCAGTTAAGGTGTGTCATATCTTGACTCTCCAGTAGAAATGTCAAAGCTCAAAGCATCCAGCATTGCTGCAGGTAGTTTAACACTGTAATCAGCAGACAGCCAGAGCAGTTGCTCTGGGCATTTAATATTGCAGCAAGTGGGTTAACACTGGAGTCAACCAAAAATGCTGTACATCAGTATACAGACGCCAAAGGGTACATTGTGCATATGTATGAGACACCAGAGGGTATTGCAAAGCATCAGTGTCTGAATGAGAACAGGTTTTAAGTTTGTGATTTAAAAACATTAAATATCAACCTCACTTTGGCTTCCACCCAAAAAATACTCCATTAGTCCAGAGCTGACTCCACCATATAAACTCTCTACATCTACCCAAGCAAGTGCCCAGTGTGTGTGTGTGTGTGTGTGTGTGTGTGTGTGTGCAAGAGAGAGAGTGTTTTGTGTGTGTAAGTGCAGGCCAGAGGCCAGGCATGGCAGCCCCCAGCTGAGCGCTGCATTGATTTGTTGTTGGTAAACAAACAGCTGGATGCTACAGGTGGATCAATATGGCTCTCATGCCTCTCAGCCTCCCAGCATGCCTTTCTACTGGGTCGACATGGCTCTCTGAGGAGCTGCGACCTCGCTGTCGCCGGGAAACCTCATGAGTCAAATATTTTGAGTTGCCTGATTGTTTTAAATTGAGCTGGAGTCTTTGGGCTTTCAGAATTACTCTACGGACGCATAAATACTGTTTTTTTTTTGGATGGCATGACTATAGTCAGAATTTTAAAAAATGGTCAAATGTGTATGATGATTGGTCACAGCTATAAAACCTAATATTAAACTGCATGATATCTTCATATAATTGGGAACCAGTTGCCAATCAATTTCCCAAAACAGAAGAAGAGAAAAACTAGTTGTTACAGTGAGCATATAAAAATGGATTTTAACAACAGCAGAAGTACACGCAGAGACAAAGCCAGGGAATAAAGAAAGAAGAAATTAAACTGACTTTTAGACAACGGGGAGACAAGGAAAATGAAAGGATTAGTGGAAGCAGAGGAACAGAGGGGAGAGGGGAAGGATTTCAAAGCCAGAGAGAGAAACTGCAAAGAAAAAAAAAAGAAAAGAAAAAAGAACAGTGGCTGGATTAGTGATAGGGGAGAGAGATGGCAGGATATCAATCCGAGTGTGCGTCAGAGAAAGGAAAGTGAGACCCAGCGATAGAAGATTAGTCTGAGAAGAGAGAGGAGTTCAGAAACCAATAGCGATACAGAGGTAGGCAAGTCAGAGACTGACAAAGACAAGGGGAGTATGATTGACAAAAGTAATATGAAGAGACAGATACACTTTGAAAGTCAAAATAAGAAGCCAGAAAAGAGATCACTTAGCTAACAGGAGGAAGCCAGAAAACATTAACGAAAAAGACAGCTAGCTAAGAAATGTCTTTTAAGAAACATCTTTATTGTTTAAACATTTTTTTCTTTTCATGTTATATATTTTTACACACTGCAGTTTTCTGTTGCAGGACACTGCAGCTTCAGTTTGCCAACAGTGAGTTCACCATCTAGGAGTAAGTGTAGCAACTTTTCAAAAGGAAAAGTTCACTGTATTACACACACACATAGATTAGACACATTAAACAGAGCTGCTACTGCTGCTTTCCATTCCTTTTGACATATTTTACATTATCTCTCAATAGCATTAGCGGGTTAGCAGGACTCCAGATAGATCTGAGTAACCAGAGTGCACCATACCCACACATTGAAACTGACGCAGCTCAATGGAAGTCAGCCACCATTCTTGTCACTATTTAGAACTGCGTATCTTTTATTATGACAGGTAAAAAAACCCCAAAACCCAGATGAAAAGCAAAATAATCTAGATGGTTTCTCCTAGACATACAAAAGTTTGTTTTAACACCAGAATGATACTTTAAGCCTTTTCTCATACTTCTAACAAATGGCTCCTGAGAAGTCTTGTCTTCTTGCCTCACAATGATCCTAAGATTTTTTTTTTTCACATCTTTTGTCTGAAAGAACTCAGCTCTTGGCAGAGCATAAGCATCTGAAACCTGTTTTCCTTATAAAAAAGTGTCAGATTTTATTTTGAGATTCTTACTTTGGGGTTCATACAGATGTGTCACAGTAAAGATTCTAGGCTGAATGTTTATTTTCTTACTTATGGCCTACAACTGTTAAATTGGAAAGTTATTTGGACATGTCACAGTATATTCTGTTGGATATTTTTATTTATTGCAGTTGATTCTGACCAAACCAGTTATGTATCAGAAATCAGGAGGTTTTATTATAAATCTGATGCAAAAGTCAAATGGAAGATCAGCACACTACACTCGCAGCTCCCAGCAAATCTAACAGAGCAACATTTTAATCTAACAGAGATCTTCATTGGCAGCTGAACACCATAAAACAGAACAGGCTGAATAAAGACACAAACACATTCATCACTCAGGTGGTTGTGATCTGCATGATTGAAAATCAATCTACTCTCAGACTGGACCAATGAGACAAGAGCTCAATAACACTGTCTGGTTTTCCCATATGGGAACAAACCATGCCTCTGTGGAGAGGGGAAAAATAAATGACTAAAAAAAAAAAAAACATTAAAAATATCATACAACAATACATGTACATAATACATCAAAAATCTAGACATTCAGATTTTGTCTCCATATGAGGGAATCATATTTCATCATTTTACATAGCTCTATTTACTCTATTTCTACTTTTTTCCCCAAGTTGTTTTCTCATGTTTTATCCCAAAATAGAATTTCAAATATTTATTAATAAAGGGCCTAAAACACAGGTGGCTGTGGCTCAAGATGGCACAGTGGGCTGAATCCCCAGTTGCTACACTCATTTGTAATTTTTAGACTATACTTACTTGATATTAAGACTAGATAATACTGAAATTCAAGTAGAATGTCATATTTCTCTTTTATCTTGTATCTTTGTATCTCAAACTGGTCATTCACGAGAAATCTATGAGTGCAGCATATTCCAAGTAAGAGCTCCCTCATGTTTTTGCTTCTCCAGCTTCAGGGGTAATTTCTCTTAAAAGTAATCTCCCGTGCCATATTTCTCCTAAGGTGGGTTTTGGAAAAAATGCAAAGACTTCAGTACACTCAAAATAAGAATGTGATTTACTTCTCAAGAGACAAAGGAAAGACAATTGTGAGCAACACAGTTTTCCCCTGGGAAAGGTTTATGGTTCACTTTAAAGTCTGGTATTCAGCCAAAGCTGTGAGTGGAGATTTTTCTATGGATAGAATAACCTAGGGTTGTGTTTCAACAGGAGTTCACAGAATCTGAGTCAAGGGTTGAATGCTTATCAAATCTGAATCCTTTCAAATGCTTTGTCAACTCTAGTTATGTTTAGCTCACCACACTGTTGTTGCTCCAGCGATCTTAAACTATTGTTACATTTAAGATTTTAAACTACATTAATGACATTATAAGAACTAAAACATAAATTCACTTTCGTATTTTGCTAACTATCTCAATGTTTTAATAATTAGCCTCTGCTAACAAAAAGTAATTCAGTATTTTGAGAGTTTAGTCAAAAGGAGTTTACATGTCATAAAAGATGCAAAACTTTGTTTTTAATTGAAATTCAATAATAAGGTATAACTGTACAGACGTAAACACTGTATCTTGTGTATTGTCATTTTATTGCATTTTTGCTTCTTATGTGTTAACTTGAAAATGTTATGATACAATCACAGCAGTGCAGATATCAATAGCTGAAGTTTACATCAAAGCAATGTTGACAAACAATGTTTAATTAGATTAAATTCAAACGAAAACCAGCAGAGTATTGTTTATTCCTTCAATAAGCCTAATGCAGGGCCTGTGTAAAGTGAAACACTCCATAAGGCCACCCGACCCAGATGTATGAAACAATAACAATTCTTCATAGCCTGAATATAAGACAAGTCCAAAATGACGCCTAAATAAATTGGTATTACTCTAACCCCCATGAGCACCTGATATGGCGATTGAACTTGGAGACTACGAGATGTAAAACGTGAAACAGGAAGTTACTTGAAAACTGCAAAATTCTTGGTTTACTTTCTTGGTATAAACAGGAGCTTGAAAATGAGCCCTAAAAAGAACCTGTGAGTGTTGGAACATGTGAGTGGCAGTGTGGAGCGGGAGGCAGTGTCAGATGGGAGGGGAGGAGGAGTCTTGCTGCGTCTACATATGTAAAGCAGCAGGGAAGCAGCAGCATGTCAGACTGAGGCTCTGGCCCAACCTGAGCTCTTCACTGCTCTCTCCAACACATCAATCATCCAAAACAGGGCCATCAAAGCCACACTGCATGCTGGGAGACACACACATGTGCAGACCCACACAAACATGCACTGCAGCACAATAAACAACTGAGCAAACACACACGAACTTTATATACACATACAGCACAAATATGTTGTGAATGGCAAACACATGCATGTACACTCAGTGGTACGACATACAAAAATCACAGTGTGCGCACGCTCTCTCTCTCTCTCACACACACACACGCACACACGCACGCGCGCGCACACACACACACACACAAACAGGGTTACAATAACACAAAAAAGACAAACACTCAAACATGCACACAACAAACACAACATGCAAACACCTACAGTGCACAGTACACACATGCACATAGATTCACACCCTCTCTGCCTCCTAGTCACACACAAAGCATGCAGACAAACAGAAATAGGTATCCTGTGCCCACAGGGTGCCCTGGCCCCCGACCATCTGTGACGGGTGCCAACACACAGTGGGTGATATTTACATGAAGCCCCCCCCCCTCCACACACACACACACACACACACACACACACACACACACACACAAATATACACACAGAAAAAAGAAAGGAAAGAAATACCCACAAAGGGCCGCATGGATCGCTTGATCTCCCAAAACTCATTAAACATGCAGATGTATGCAAATATATGCACCTCTAGAAATCCACCTTGGGCCAGAGTGAGTGTGTGTTTGGGTGTGTGTGAGTGAAAGTACACATTTATGATAAAGTGAATGTGTTTCCACTGCGGCAACTGCAAAGGTTTCAACAGTGTCTGCCTAGCGTGATGCTGTGTATGAGTTTGTCTAGTTCCATCAACTACAGTAAACTGTGAAGATGTTTTAAGACTTGTTTGCCAATCACAACCCCCTGCACTAACACCAACTGTTACCTGTGCTATGGTACAACATCAGTTAATGGAAAAACACAGGCCTATCAAAACTGTGTTTACATGAACTAAAAGAAAGAAATCTTTGTCCTCTGTCTTTCCTGAAAATGTAATACATTACCATGAGTCTAAAGGTTGAAGAGGCATCTGAAAATCTGTTGATTTTTTTTTTTGGAGTTTTTGCTTTTTGAATTATGTCGTAATTACATTTTTTTTTTTTTTTTTAGGAATCAGCTAAAAAGTTTTCACTTGAAGTAATAATTAGAGATGTCGTCACACTGCAGCTGAAATTGTATGACGGTACCGATTCTCTTCAAATATGACAAAATTATTAAAAACATCTATATTAAAGAAGCCCTGTAGTCACTTAAACATGTTATATTGTCATGATGAAATGCTTTTCAGATCGTCTTTTCCGGGGTGTCTGAAACTAGCGCCAGTTTTTGGTGTCAATTTGCATAAGCTAGGACAGCTAACCTGTCCTGTTTCAGTGTAAAAACGAGGCTATGGGTAGACAAGAGTATGTTAGCCAGGCAGCATTAGAACTAGCTAACTTGTACAGCTAACGTGGCTAACGTCAACACGTCAATGGTATAAAAAATACGCATTTAAAAATATAGACTCACCACTGAAGGGTGGTAGGACTGCTCATGGACTGTTGGTGTGTATACAGGTGTCAACCTCAGCTGTGAAGCGAATCCAGCATTGAACTGGCCCTCGTTTTCAGAGCAGTCTGAGGTGAAGTGGTTTCTACACACGAACAAAACTTTGGGGAGATTTGCATCTGTTCGTTATAAATCAAATAAATCCTTTCTGCCTCTCTTGTCTTGTGAGTTTGGAACGGAGAACAAACTCTTGTGCTCGTTGCTACAGTCAACGAGCAAAGCAGCTTCTGTCCTGATCTTGTGCTCATCCTCTTGATGCCGAAGCGAATGTCCAATAATGGCGGACAGCCGAGTTCTGCCGAACTTTTCCGTGGGCAGAGTTTGGGCAGAGCCAGAGGAGGGACTTGCCTCTTATATACGTAAACAAGAGAAGGAAGTGGAAAACTTATCATTTGGCGACTTCTCTTCAAAAACAGGAAAAAGGGGGAAAAAAGAGGCGGTGCATCTCTACCCTGCTTGGTGTGTCTCTACAGACACCAGATCACCATATAATTGTACCAAAATGGCCCAAAAAGTCGATTTTGTATAATAGTGGAGCTTTAAGAAACAAAACTTACAACATACATATTCCTCTGGAATCAGCTCTAAATGTTTTAGTTCAATGTTTATTACCTTCCTACAGAGACCTGGAGTAGTAACTCATGTCATGCAATGTGTGAACTACATGGTTCTAATATGATCTGTTGGTTATTTTATTACCACTGTGTGTCACTGTGTGTGCTTGGTTAGTGCAATCTTTTGGGGAGTCGAGGGGAGCAACAGGAGTGACTCCAGAAGAAGCACCAGGGATGATGATGGTATATATATGATCTGTCAGTCATGGCTAGCAAAAGTGTATGTGTGTGTATACGTGCGTGTATATGTGTAGCCACAGTGCTGCAGGCTAAGCATTGCCATTATATTCCTAGGGCAGCACTCGTCACAGTCAGGTGCGGTGTCAAAGTCCTCTGGGAATGAGAGATGTTACACACAAACTCCCTGTAGACATGGCAGAGTTGAGCCAGGTTGGGTAGCGAGGAGAACAATGTGTATGTGTATTCATATTTCAATTCAGGAGTTGTTTGTTGTACTGTTTGGGCATTAAAAAAAAATCTGCAGAAACATAGTCCCTGTTACACTGAATGAGACACTGAATGCATAGACAAATGTTTGAGTTTGGTTCCTAAAGAAAACTGATGATAAGGTGCCCTGATTATTCAGACTAAACTGGATGTGAAAGTGATGTTGATGTGCAATTTTTTGTCCTGAGTGCCCCAAATAGTTTTTATTTACCTTCCATGCATTCTGCTGGATATTAAGAACCTGGACAAGTAAAACCAAAAGTGTCTGCAGATAAAAAAACATCTCTTTTAATCTTTTGTGGAGTGGGTGTACCAACTCTTTAAAATAACTCCATGCTAACCATAAATATGCTAAAGAAATAACTTAAACTGTCATACTTTCCATTTCCTATAGAAGTTAAACCCCCAAATTCTGCTTTAGGACAGAAATGCTTTGTAGAGTGAGGATGAGAGTGAAATATGTGTGTGTGCGCCTGGTGTCACTCACAATGTGGGGACCAAACCCTGCTTATACATTTACACTTAACTTAGCATTCCTCATAGGGACCATCTCACCATGTAAAGGTTAGGGTGAGGGATTAGGTTAGGTAAGTAGTGGTTATGAGCAAGGTTAGTGTAGTTCTGCAGAAAATGTGTCAATATGCATTTTCTATGAGGAATGAAAACAAATGTGTGTGTGTGTGTGTGTGTGAGTGAGTGAGAGACATAGAGAAGAGATGAAGACAGTAGAGCCAGAATAAGAAGCAGACAGGAGGAAGAAAGTGGTCTAATGGTAGCTGTAGATATTGATGACTAAATATTATTAATATAAATTATGTAATTAATATGTTGGTCTGGTTTGAATGTATACTGTCTAGTGATATCTGCTGGGTTTCTATGCTGCCTGCAATACTGTCTCCAATCAACAGCAAAGGCACAGATGGTGATAGAGCGAGCACGGGTGAGAGCAGATATGAGAAGAGAGAGTGCATTTCCAGTCTTACAGTGTCATCTCCTTCACAGTGCTCGAAGGTCAGCTGAGCCTCGAGCCATAGCACTCACTCCCTTTTCACTTGAGTCCCACTTTTATTCCAGCAACACCACAGCACTCTTTGACAATTGTCATCATGACGAATCAATATAGACTCTCCATAGACCCTACGTGTCCTTTACTGCCCTTGTGTTTTTTACACACTGATCCAGCAGATTGTACATTTAAAGTCTCTTTCCAGGGCCTTCATTTTATAGCTTTCTCTTTAATTCTTCTACTGTCTTTTCAGTTTGTCTTGTTTGTCCTATGTTTCCCTTGTCTTTCTTTCTGTTTCTCTTCATGTATCATTTCAAAATTTAGTTGTCAGTGATGCTTGGCGCTCTTGATTTTCCATCAAATAAAAAACATCTGTAAAGAGATTAGGTCCCTGGAGTCATGACAGATGAACCATGAAAAATTATTGTATTGGGTCTGGTGACTAAAAAGTCCAAAATAGACTGTTAGTAAACCTAATCCTAAGGTGAACCCATGTATTCAGTCCATATTTTGGCATTTCTTTCTCCTTTCCTCCCGTGTTGTAACAGTCCCCCTTATTTTTAGCACCCTCCTATTTGTAATTGTGTGTGTACATGTCGCTCTCCAATCTAGGGTAAAGTTGACAACCAGGAAAAAAAACAATCAGTGTATGTATATGTCGATGAGCAGCATGCTAAGGCACATGGCACATCAGATGCTAGTGTTAATTCGTGTTGTGCGCATCACAGTGACTCGTCTTGGTCTCCCGGTAATAAGCAGCACTGACGTTGTGTGCCTTGACTTCACTATGTTCCCTCCCGTCTCTGCGACACACTGGGCCCTGGTAATTGGTCACAGAGGGGACAGTAAATCTGCATGAGGATGTGGGAGAGACACAGAGACGAACATATAGAGAGGAAGTGTGTGTGTGTGTGTGTGTGTGTGTGTGTGTGTGTGTGTTTGCAGAAAGAGGCAGGTGATAGAGGACAGGGGTGGGTGTCTTTCATCTTCACAGCTTTTGCTCTATAAAGCTCCAACTGTTTACAAGGACTGATGCCTATTTGCACACACACACACACACACACACACACACACACACACACACAGTGAGCCCCACCTCAACCACCCACCCATATATACAGTAAATGACCTCAGCGCACTACTGTCTGAGTATGGATTCTAATCAGACATTGGCAGTATTGTGTCTGTCAAACCTGGCCAAGGTTACTTAACCTTCAAATCTTAATTTCCCTTCCATTTTAGCTCCTTCCTCCATATCAAACATCACCACATCTATGAGAGGGAAAAAAAAAGGAAAAGAAGAGTGCGGGGAGGAAAATGAAGATTGCCATGCTTGGCTGAAGCTCGGAGATGAAAGTACAGAATGATTCACATAGCTATGGCAAAATGAACTGAACCAAGCTGAGCTGAGCTGGGCTGGGTCGGGCTATTTTTAAACTTCTATACACCACAGCTACTGGAAGAGGACAATATGAAGCTCAGCTAATCATTTCTATATGATGACACAAGGTATGTGAAATAGGTTTTACAGTGTGAGTGTGTGAAAGACTAACTTTCACACACTCACACTATGCATATAGTATATATGCTTTAGCAAGAATATTTTTAGAGTGTTTTGAAAAATGGCTGTTATCACTCGAAAGACACACGGAAGTTGTGTAAACAACAATATACATCAAATTCATTAAGGTTGCTTAATAAACTGACACTGTTGTTCTTTATAAACATTCTACATGACTGTAGATTTCTTTTCTCACCTTGAGGGCCCAGAGGCCTCGTGGTTCCTCCCCCCAGCAGTGAACCGTCATCAGGGTCCAGTTTTTCAGGCCCTCAGTGGAGGCATCATTGGGCCGCGTGTCCAACAGCAGTGATACTGTGCCGCCTGGAGACTCTAAGCTTATGGACAGGTCACCGCGACACACAGTGCTGATGCTCACTCTCACCTGGTGAGAGACAGGTGGCGAGAAATAGAAAAAGAGGGAGGTGTGAATAAGGAGATTAACAGAGGGGTAAAGAAAGAGGGAAAACAAGAGGAAGCAAGTGAGAGGAGCGAGAACGAGCAAAATGTAAACATACAATCTTCCATTGATGATATGTCTTCTGTTAGCTTGTCATTACCACTGTTTGACAGACTGTTTATTGAGTGTGACAGGGTAAAAACTTGGTTTTGTGTTTTTTAAATCATATTTTACTTCAAAAGTAAACCGATGTCTATTTGAACTAATGAGCAAAGATTTTGATTTACTGTGATAGTGTGCTTTAACAATGCTGGTCAGTGAATTTTGTTGCTTTGCACAAAGATTGGCTAGCTCTCTCCCCATTTTCATGCTTTCTGCTAAACTAAGCTAACCCACTGGCTCCTGGTAGGAGATTTATATTTGCTATACAGACATGAGAGTGGTATTGCTCTTCTGATCTAACCCTTGGAAAGAAAGCAAACAAGTGTATTTCCCAAAACTGTCAAACTATTCATTGAAATAAATAGGATTACTGTAATTACTATTGATATCTGAGGTAATACATGTGACACATGGATGAACAAACAATGTAGTTACCCCCTGATAAGGCCAATAACAACAACAATAACTCTGGAAATGCTGCAAAGCTTCAATAATATGTATTGTTTGCTCAGGTTTAATACAGATCCTCGGTATTGTCTGTGATATTGTTATGTTCCAGACACATGGACAAACCAGTGATCCTTCCATAGCCAAAGATGAAGACAGTGAAAAGCCAGAAACAGAAAAACAGTGACAAAAATGGCTGCAGGGAATATTAGCTAAATGATTTAAATAAGTGCATGTACTCCTCAATTCCCACCCAGTAAACACTTTCCTTGTTCCTGTTCATCACAGGCAGCACATCTGGTGTGACAATGGCACATCGCAGAGAGAGCCGCTAAGCTGCAAAAAGACTGACAGCCCACTCCTGTTTACGGCGTGTTACCACGGCAACAAATCCATCAATCACACCTTACAGCGTTGGCCTGACCCACGCTTTCTGCAGAACCGCAAAGATGAAGCCTTTTCAATTTACATGCTGACACACTCCCGCTCTGTCTCTCTTCTCGCTATTTCACAAGTACACACACTCACAAGCATCAACAACTTGCACAAACTCAAATGTGCATGTATGCAGACACACACATACAGTACATATGCCTGCTGACACAGTCAAACATAAACACATTTGCATGTATGCCCCTGTACTCAAGAAAACACAGTTTTGCCTTTTTCTGAAAATGACACGGCCAACACATTACATGTCACAGTATGATCCATTTTTATTTCTTCTATTCTCAGATAAAACACATGACACAGAAACCACAAAAACTATTTTTATGAAATCATAAAGCTTAATTTTGACTTACAGCCACTTCTGTTGGGGCTAACTCTTTCCTCTGCTTCCACTCTTTATGCTAAGCTAAGCCAAAAGACTGCTACTATACTGTAGTATTGATCTTCTTGTCTAATTCTCTGCAAAAGGGCAAATATTTCTTAAAGAAAACTATTCCTTTCACAATTAAAATCCTGGTATGTGAAATATATAAATGCATAGGTTTTCCTTGTTTTTAATAACTGCTAGAAAAAAAGAATACTACAATGTCCAAACAATGTTCATGCTATTTGATTTTATTTAAAAGTGTCTGCCGAACCTGAACATGCTCCAGGGTGTTGATCTTGTTAGCCTTCCCATGGCAGGCCTTTGATATGATGTTCAGACTGACCCCACCTCCTGGAGAAAAGATCCTAACCAATGAAAAAAATCATCACGTGTCAGTCATGAGCCAAGCCTCTTTCTCACATGCTTATTCCACTCTCACACACTGTGAACATACACACATAAAGCAGTAGCAGTATAGATGAAGAAAGATGATAAGATGAAGGATTACTGATCCCTGTGGAAAAGCTCTTTTGCTGAGCAAGGGAAAGTAGAGTGTGCAACAAGCAAAAAAACTAAAAGAAAGAAAGTGAGACCAAAATTAGAATACCTAAACCACAAATATCAGTAAAATCAACAAAAATAGAACATTAGAAAATATGGGTATTGCATAAACATATCAGATAAAGCTGAAAAAAAAAATGAAGCTTTTTTTACCTGGGGGGATGAAGTGTAACTTCTTGTGTGCATGTTCTCTGTGGAGCAACAGTCTCGAAAAATGTGGCCTGCTGCACCATCAGCCCAGCATCCAACAATCCAAAACCATACCTGAAACAAAGAGGCCCTCTATTATTTACCACAACTTAATAAACATAAGCACATGATAATAAATCTGACAAATACTTAAAAAAGTGTACTATTGCACCTCACATACGTAAATTGGAGGCTTTTCATGTGTAGAGCTAAATGTGCTGCAGGAACACAGTAAGAGCCAGTGGCTCCGACATGAGGAGGCAACAAGTCATTGACAAAGATGATGTTGTCCTCTGACACAATCGCTTCCCGCTTTGTCCAGGCTGAGGCTGAGGGCTGCTGTTGGTGCTGCCTGTAATTGCCTAGAGGATTGATTCTGAACAATGTGCCATCTCACAAAGTGTAATCAAGCCTCATTATTCATTCTTTACCATCCCAATGTGGGTGCTGGGGACACAATGGCCAACCCTTAAGCGGCGTCACTGCGTGTGACTGTATGAGCACTGCGCATCTCTCTCTCCTCCACTTTACTGGTCCTGCTTCGCCTCTCGCCATCTCTTTATGTCTCTCATCTTTCCTCTTTGCCCTTTCGTTTCCACAGAGCAGCTTGCTATTTAGTGTTCCTTTCCTCTTTAAATTCTCCTTCACTCTCCTCGATCAGACTGAATTTCTTGCATCAGAATGCTCCTCTGCTGCTTCAGTGCTGCTAAATTCAGTCTTCATAAGTCCCTCTTTCATTCTGCCTCAAATCTTTCATTTTCAGGCACTTTTTCAATTCCCTCTTGTTGAAATCACAGCATTCAGGCTGAGTAACAGGGCTGCAACAACCTTCATCCCTCCTCCTTGTTCAAAGTCCAGAGGGGGTGACAAAGAGCTAATTTCTGCCATTATTACCATACGGACCTTATGCCGTTAATCTGCAATAAGTGAAATTCATTACCCTGATGACGGGGTCTCCCGAAGCAGCAGAGAGACAGACAGAGACAGGAGAAAGGAGAGAGCTGATCAATAACTCAATCTGCAGCCCTGCATGGGGCTCCATCGCTTCACTCCCTGACCACCAGTGTGTCTGAGGAGCAGAGGCAGGAGCTGCAGCCCACACCGTCCCCGTCCTAACAGCACGCTGCACGATCAATGGACACAATTTAATCAGCCACTATCACCACCAATGACTTTTAGCATGTAGGGCTGAGTATAACAGCATTAAGCAGTATAATGTATGAGGCTGAGGTGCGCTGCTTAAGATCAAGGTCATTCAAGGTGTCTGTGAAAGCTGGAAAGATTTGGAGCAAATCACATCTGACAACAGCTGAGTGCAGAAGACTACTGACTGCTAGGATACAACAGACATAGATCGCAGTATAAAGAACCTGAACATATTATGTGACAAAATGTTCAAAATTCTATTCTATTTATCAGTGTGTCTTAGAAGTGCCAAAAATCAACTGATGAACTGTGATCTTTAATGCTCCCTAAAATATAAAGAATTATCCAAGCTAAGTTTAGTCTGTTGGTGTTGTTGCTCAATTCCAACATGAATAGCAGATTGTGTTTCATTCTGCCTGTGATCTTAGGCTGGTGTTATTCTATATTTTTCTTATTCTTAAATTCCATTAAAAGAGCAAAACCAAAAAATATGTTATTTTGTCTCTAATTGCTTTCTTAAAAGCAATCACTCAAACAAGTGTAAAGAACGCAAGTGCTGGAACTAGATTCAGCAGTGAATTAATCCACATAATTGTTAAAACAGTGTCTTAATGGCACCAAGGTGGTGTATGTGGCATTGACTCTAAATAAAGTACACTGACCAAGTTCCAAGTGCCCTGTCCTTTAGTCTCTGCTAGATTCACCAGCAATGACACAAAAACACAAGGCCCTAGAGCTGTCTTAAGTTTTATTTCTATTTAATGTAATGTTGACCATAAGCACCATTAACAAACATTAAATGTATCCAGTTATACTAATTAGATAATCAACTAACAAGTGAGTGCATTACTTAATTCTTACCCTAACTTGTCCAAGAACGTAAAAGTTATTCATATGAAATCTGTATCTTAAAGCTCTAAGGAGTCCTTTTTTGATGCAAATAATTCTTCGCTATTACTTTAAATAAATGAACACGATTCAATATCAAGGCTCTTTCATGTAGTTCTGGAGTTGGCTCACATGAACACATTAAATCCCAAAGAGACACTTACAGAGTAGATGTGGAAGCACATTAGTGTCACCTAGTATATACTTTTCCTTAATTTTCTTGATTTGGTTACCTATAAAATGGAAAAGTGCAATAAAAATACCAGCAATAACAACAGATCATGCAAGACAATTCACACTGTGGGGAAAACTGATGTCCTGACTTCTCATAAAACAGAAACTGTTGGTGACTGGGGCTTGCCACCTTGCTCCCTTTTAGTGATTAAATACACCCTCCCCACCTCGTACTCCTTAGCGAGAGCTGTGCACCTATTAAATCCTATAGCTCCTGCAGATCGATCAGGCCTGCCCCAGCTCCATAAACCCACACAGACATATACATAGAGAAAGCTGCAGGAAACAGGTTTACCCACGATAGAACATGATGAAAATGACAGATTTTATGCCCCCTGCCATGTCGATGAAATAGTTCCGCTGTGCTGAGCTGCTTTTCAAGAAGAATCCCTAGCCTTTCAGCTATCTCATCATCAGTAGCAAGGAATGAGAGAGTAGCACACTGTGAGTCTTGTGATTTCTCCAAATAGAAATGTGTGCAGAACAAGATATATAGCTGTAGCAGTGTGAGACATTTCTGAGTAGTTTAATCACATGTTGTGTGAAATGTCTTTAAAGAATGTGACTGGGATTTTTGTAAACGCTGTGAAAATGTTTAAAATTAAAACGCCTTTAAGATGAAACCCACATAATATAATGCATATCAAGCAATTAGTCAGAAAACACAGTCATCCAATTTTCAACTTGTTCCTTCTCCACCTCCTGCGTGGTCGGAGGGAGGTTGAGCCAAGGCAAGCCGACTAAAGAGTGACAGCCGATCTTCTGTCCACACAGCACGAAGCATGTTAAACCCCGACCCCCCGCCTCCACACAAATCGAATCTGCAGCCCTCGAATTTTCTACATCCACTCTTACTCCACTCTCACTGGCAAATGCTCTTGCAAACTCCCTCCTTCTTTTTATCCATTAGGATGAAGGCCACTCCCCTCCACCTCTCCATGGGACCTCTTTGTAACTGTCGAGGAACCCTTTTCACTTTTTGTTCTGCAGGCCATCCCAGGTCCTTTCTCTGTTGATATTCACACCATCTGCCAGCAGCAGAGGAAGGTGCACACAAACTCAACTAACACAGAGTCACGAAGATCTCCAGGGTCAAGGTCTTTGCCTCATCTTTGAACACAGCATTAAAAACACAGCTTTAACAACTGCCATCCTGCAACCAAAACAGATTTTTGCAGCTATCTAGGGACCTAACAATGGCGGTTTCACCCCTTGTTTGCTATGGTACGTCCTGCTAAGTCCCCCCCCCCCTCCTCCCTCAATAGAAGTGACTGTAAAGAATCACTCAAGCCGCACTAAGCAGCTGCCTGTGAGTTAGGTCATTTTCCCAGGAGCCACAGAGTGGGCATTGGCAGGACCTCAAAAAGAGGGGACACCATCTGTTCAGTGCCTGAAAAGGTTGGTGACACCTTCTGTGGTATCAACAACTTCTAATTAAGTGGCCAGGAATGCAGCAGCGGCTTCGACGCATGATTGGTGGGCTTGCCTTCTCCTGATGACAACATAGCAGACCCCTGGTCAGTTTAATGCACGTCTCCATCACATCTGGCCATGTACTAATTAAAAGTGGATACAATAAACATTTGATGAGTGAAACAGCAAAAACTATATTTGCTTTTGTTTTCTGTGATTTTTGTCAACCTTTTGTACTAAGTAATTTAATGTTTTTCAGCAGCATAAAAAAAAAAAAAAAACTGTCTTAGGTCAATCCCACCGTGATTTGTTTCTGTTATATCATGATGCACTAATTTCATTAACATTACGATTTAAATGAAATAACAAATAGACTTAACATTTGTCTGATTTCCATCGCTCTTCCAGCCAAATCTGCTCCTCAGAAATGTTACTAATTAGGCATATTAAGTAATTAAGAAGAGGTCTTAATTATATCTGTGCCACTGGGACCTGCATGGATGTAACCATGAAATGCTTTGCAGCACAGCTCAGCTTTATTAGTTTGGATGTTACACAATTTAACACATTTAACTGTTCTGAATGTGTGTTCATATATAGAATATATTTTTATGGTGTATTTGCTAAATATCGGCTCTAACATGAAATCATTAGAGAGAAACATGCAGCAGCCCAAAGCAAAAAAAGCCTCAAAATGTCAACCTTACAAAGAGTTAAAAGTTTAATGAAATATATTGCACGGAGGAAAATGAGAGGTTTGGCACAGGCATGGGCTTAGTCTCAGGAGAATGCCCACCAAACAGCTCTACAGCCATCAGTCAAAGTAGCAGCCACCCATCCCCTTCTCTTACACAAGGAGACTTCTCTGAAAGCCACGATGATCTACACCCCATGACCTCACTCTCAGTGTCCAACATATTTTGATTTGTAGCTCCAGTGTTATTCAAACACAAATTCAAAAGAGAATGAAATTCAGCAAAGAGCTTTTGTTGGACGCACACCAAGGTACAGTCCTTTAGATGTCTCTGCCCTTGTGGGGAAAGGAGAGAGTGAGTTAAAGAGAAGGGGAAAGGATTGAGTAAGCACTGTGCTACAGGCCAGGCAAACGATTTCCTCCCCAGATCCCGAGTGCTTTGCTTTTAGGCCATACAAAGCAAACACTGAACCAAAAGCTTTTGTCTGTCTCTTCCAAGGGACAGGTTTTTGATGCTATATCACTAAATGTGACAAGGTGAAATTGTACAATCAAAAACAAAGTATGTTTTCATGTGTTTATTGAACTGACATCTATAGCTTCAAGATTTTAAGTATGAGAGGTACATCATGTTCAAAAAGTATGTATTCCAGGTACAACATTTAAGAATATGTTCATTGTACCTTTAGATTACAGGTCAGTTAATGACATTATTACCGAATGTCTATATCAGATACTTTTAATATTTGCTTTGTAATACGTATACAAAGCAAATATTTAAATATTTCTATTTATTCTATTCTATCTGTTTTATTTACCAAATTAACTCTGATGTTATGTTGACAACTGTTTACGCCCTTATATGGTATCTTTAATAATAATAATAATAATAATACAAGGATCAATCAAGTATTTTCTCTCTTCTGCTGACCTTAAAATCCAAAATGTAGAAGGTTAATGAAGTGATCAGGCAAAGTTTTTGCACAAAATACTTAATATCCTTTCTTTTGTTGTATGTTCTATGGGCACTTAAGAATCACTGTATATAAATTAATTTGTCAAAATGTCATTAACAGTAAAAGAAACGTACTATTTTTTGTCCAACATAGTAACATCAAGGCTTCAGTAGATCCCTGTGACCCTGGTTAGGAATAAGTGGGTATAGATAATAGATGGATTGAATGATAATGATATCACTAT
Organism: Mastacembelus armatus; assembly: GCF_900324485.2. Lineage (NCBI taxonomy): Eukaryota > Metazoa > Chordata > Actinopteri > Synbranchiformes > Mastacembelidae > Mastacembelus > Mastacembelus armatus. The sequence goes on from NC_046648.1 coordinate 7,852,197, forward strand.
ACATTTGTAACACAATTATGCATGTTTTGCAATTACAATGCTGAGGACTGACAGCCTGTTAGACCCCGTATAAACAAACTTACACAACCCTGTAAAAATGAATAAAAAAGCACGTCACATATGAAGAGAAGATGAAATGGGATTGTATCTCGCTATATTTTAAAGCTTGTATTTGAAACACAAATGTGATTAAATTCTGAATCACATTATCAGTTCAGAACAATGTTTATAGGCCATTCTCATAAAATAAAGAAGTTATGAGGCATAGAGGTGATAGAGCAATGTTGGGTATGATTTTTGAGCCGTTAAACAGGGGCCGAGATCTCCAGGACTAATAGTGAACAGGAAAACATTAATGTAAATATTACTGGATGTAGAAGCTACATGGTACCGAATATAAACTCCAGTGCAAATTTACCAACAACTCACTGTCAGCCAACTGTCGCAGCAACATAATTTAACTCTAAATGAGGACTTGAGAAGGATGAGTACGCAGGCTGTTGTGGAACTTTATTTTGAAATTTTCTCTGTTTTTCTAACCCCCCAGCAAAATATCAAAATTGCTACTAGTTCATGAATTATGCATTAGGAGAGGTTTAGAGAAGCCAGGGTCCCTACAACCCACCCCCACCCGTCTTGTAGTGCAGTAGGGTGAAGTGGGGTGGTGTGTGTGTATGCGCATAGGGGTTTGGGTGGAGGGGTGTGCAGACACCCCTCTGTTTGCCTGCTGCACCCCCTGCCGAGAGACACGGCACCCCCTGCAGGAGGTGCAGCGCTCCACTTCCCCTGTCCCTCAGGGCGAGTCAGTGTGTCGCACACAAACACACACTCGGCTCAGGCAGCCCACTTTATCTGCTGACCCATCAATCAAACTCACACACACAACTACCAGCAACATTTTGCTTCTGTGTGTACAACTGCAGTATTAGAGTACAAAACATTTTCAAACAATAGCTAAAAGAGAGGAAGATAATAAAAAATGCGATAAAGAGCTAAGAATTCAGATATGGTGCTATTAGTCTAAATAGTCCTACTATTTCTAAATAATTGATTTGAGGTCATGGTCATTAAGACACTTACTCAGACTTACAACTTCATCCTTCGTGAAGAGTTATTTCTTTTTCCCTCTTCTATACAAACACACTTAAATAGCCATCACTTCATTGCTCTAATATGAAGTGATGATATGAAGTGGGATTGTTAGTCTGTGGTTATAGCTTTAATTACATTGCCAACAAACACACTCACACATGCATAGACTTTCTTCACTGTCTTCTAAAACACATGTATATAGACAACAGGCTCAGACACAGAGTAATTGGCTCAGCAATGAAAAAAGAGGAGGTCTGGATAATTAATTAATCTATCTGGCTGGGGCAGAGACGCAAGGCCAGTTTTACAATCCCACCAGGGAAACTGAGGGGGAGGGAGACAGCCAGAGAGGCAGAGATACAGAGAGAGACCCACTGCCCTCGGTCGATCTATGGCCTTGCATGAAATGGAAATGGTTTGCCAGAAAGAATTAGGTGCGCATGGACCCTCTCCCTCTCTCTCTCTCTCTCTCACACACACACACACACACACACACACGCACACACACACACACACACGTTATCATTCCTCTCCTTTATATCACACTCTTTTTACACACACAAACATATAAACACTGAACTACAACTGAACCACATATTCATCTGGATTTATAGAGCTGACAGAGTTGCAATGCTATTGATCTTCAGTCAATTCACAAACAGACCAAATGGAAACAAACCATACTGGTCTCACCATATTTTCGAAAGAAGATTACACTGCTTTATTTACAGTGATAAATGTGGGAAAACTCTCACAAGACTGATTTCGCCTTCCCACATGAAAATTTGTTTTGTTTTGGCTTGATCCTAAGGCACTGATTGCTGAGATTTGGCTGCATCTAATTTTTGATGATTGGGTGTGGGTATTCGACTACAGTATTTTTTCATGACCAAATAAAGTGTGGCTGTTTACTTGGAGCACATTGATGAAAATAACTTTTCCAGGGTCTCAGGAACCATTTTCTCCAGAAGCATACCTCCTTTTCAAGGGCAGAAATTATGGATTATATTTGGTTTGACTACTACGATTTTCTAACTTCAAGCTGATGAGGGGGGTATAGCACTTTCTGAAAGCTCAGGAACTATCGTGGTACAATGGGCAGTGCCTACTTTCCTTATAAATATGTATGTCTTCTTTATCATTAATTACACCTATTCGAACACCAGCATGGCCCAGCAACACAACAATGTTGTTGTTGTTGTTTTCTTCTAGGTAAAACAGCACCTAAAATGCTTCATTGTTATTGGACTCATCAGTCTAAATTTCATGGTTTCTCTGGAATGCTGAAAATGCAAACAGAAATCCACAAAAAAGGGCTTGTTGTTGCTCATTTCCCATGTTTAGTTCCTTTATCTCAGTAGTTACTAGAAAATTACCAAGATTTAAATTATTTTATTTAGCCAAAGTTTTTGTTTGGCCTTGGTGTGTCCAGGCAACATTTAACATTTAAGAGTGTTATCTTTTTCACCATTTAATGAGCAGTTATTTTCATGTGAAGGTGTGATTCTGACCACCATAACTGCTCCAATATTTGCTTTATTTGATTCACTATGTTTTATCTCAGTTTTAGGACTCTGCCCAAATAAAATATCTGGCTCATTAGCTACTAAATGATCCACTTTATTCACCAAATCATTTCTAACTGTGTCTTCGTGCTGTGTGGGACTAAGACAGTAGAGTACAGTGTTTTGTTTTTTTTTAAAAAGATTTTGTTCTGAACACAGCAGCCTGCTACATTTAAACAACATTATGAAAACACTGAGAGCCAACACAATTAAAAACTGTAGGGAGCTGTAGATTCAGGTCATAATTCTTTTCACATTTTCATTTTATATACATTTGTATGAATATAATATAATGATAGCTGCTTTAAGTCAAGTATCAAACCAAGTGTTGTTTTAGTACCACTACTGAAACTTAAAGGCACAATGTGTAAAAAGTAAAACCTGTAGTGGCGACCAGCCCTGAGGGAGATATGGTACTTTTTAAAACAATGTTCAGGGCTACTGTAGAAATATGGCAGAGCAACATGGCTGCCCCTGTAAAAGGAGACCCAGCACCTATGTAGATTTAATAAGACTCATTATATGATTAAGAAAATGCAACTGGTACAGGTATAACACAATAATGGCAACATTTTTATGAATACTATATTCCATTTCTTCTAATAGATTGCTCTAGAAATTACACATTAAACCTTTAAGAATCAAATCAACACTATTGCTTAACTTTTTCAAATGATACCATTTGAAAAATGGCTGTCTGTCAGAGAGTAAAAATCACCCAATCACCTAATGGAGCATGAAAATATAAATAAGCCCGAACAAGAAAAATCTGGCAACCGTCTGTAAAAGAAAGACTATCATTTAGCTTTGAGGATGTACTCCAGATTACCGAAGGGTGTCAAAATACAATTCTTGGCTGCTTAAATCCTGGTAGAGAGGTGAAGAATGTAAGAATGTAATGTAAGAGAGGAGTGTAGCTTTTCCACAGGCTTAGACAGTTTGTCTGTCAGACTCTGGGTGGGATCTGGAACTTGAGACTATGTTTCCCTCTTTTTTCACCACAAGCTTGTGTTAATGGTTGTCAGATCTAACAACAGGATGGAAGAACACAACATACACACACACCCCAGCTGAGGAAGAAAGTGGCAGGTACATCATGTCTATGGTAACAGAACAGCAGATGGAACTGGCAGGCACACACAGCACCTTGCGCCTTGACGCAAACAACCACACACGCATATTCTTCAATGTGCACACACCCACTTTTTCATACATTACAGAAACACACTGACACAAACATGCAAGAACAAGCTGCTTTTACCTTAAGGTGATGAAATATCATGTCTGAAAATATATACACAGCCATAACCTGCACATGGGCTTCACAGGATAGTTTAGTTAAAACAGGTTTGACTTTCTCTTGTCACTGGGTTAAAAGCTGCAGGTCAGATACAACTGGTAGAAAAGCATCTGAGACTTGGTCCTTGAAGGTGTTTCTGTCTCTCCAGGACATCGTATGAGCGACAGCATAACTACTGGCTTGATAATCTAAGAGATAAATCATCTTTAGTCACTCTCTAACAGGCTGACAGACCGACAGGCCTAAGTACCTGGGAGGGTGGCAAAGAGACACTTTACAACCTCCAGTGATGAGGAGTATTGCCGTGAAGAAAACAGTTAACTGCCCCAAGCTCCCTACTATCCCCCCTCCTGAGTCTCTGGCTGCCATTTTGGCTACGTCTCAAGGCACTATTCCGGCTCTATCTCATGTCACCGTTCTGGCTGTCGTTCAATTCTCACGTTGGCTCCTGTTCAGATTCCATTCTGGCTCTGGTTCAAACTCAACAGTGGCTGTGTTTCAGGGGCTTCTTGGTGGCTCTGTTTCAGCAACATCTCCCTCCTCCTCCCTTTCTTCTTTCAGTTTCAGCACCCCAGGTAGCTGGTCTCCTGCCCAGCCTACAGATCAGTGGGAGATCCAGGCTCAGGCCTTTTGTTTGGGGTGGCATTTTGCCTTTGTTTTCCCATCTCGCCTGTAATCTAAACACCCAAAACATCTCATGCTTGACAAATCGGCCCAGAGACGAGGGAGCAGCGGAAGACAAACGGCAGGAAGCGGTTCAACCCCAGGCAGGACTGATGGTGTCCGACTGGGCCTGACCTCCCAAAGGTTAAAGACACGTTCACTTACAAAGCAATCAATTACCCAGGCTGTGTGGGCGCTTTTAACCAACCTCCCCTCCTGCCTTCCACACAGCCGGCGTTATTGATGAGGGTCCCAGCGTACAGCACACTCCAACCTGGAGTGTGTATTACATATCACAATTGAAATAAATCTCAGATTCCTGGTGTTAATGCCTGTGTGGCTACCTATCTCTCGTCCTATATTGTCTTTCTTTCCCCCCTCTGCCTCCTTTCCGCCTCCCTCCCTCTTCTCGGCAGGTTGTTGTAGCAGGTTTATTCTGGTAGTCGGGTTTTTTGGGCCCCGGCAGGCCCCTCAGCTGTTCCGCTGGGTTTGTAATTACCATTTCATTAAGAATGACAGTTTCGGGGGTTGAAGCACCATTTCATCCGGGTCTCTTGGGGAAGACGCTTGCCAAATTTCCAGTGTGAGTGGCAATTATCTCTCTTCGTGTCTGCAATTCACCATTTTGTACTTAGTGGCTTGACAACGGCTAGGAACATTTTGCTGGAGTAATAATAGGTCTGGGATATTTACACAGTTGCCCACTCAGGCTTAGCTCTATGAACAGACTGATACCAGAAGAGACGGAAACAAACTAGAGGGAACACTACAGACACAAACACTACACAATTTCTACACTAACGTAAAAGAAGTGGTATTTTAATACGATTTCCATAACAGTACACAAAAACTGAGTAGTTGGAGCTCTGAGAATTGATTTAAGGTTCAATTTATTTTATGCACAATATAAGGTAATTCATGGTCTCAGTAAGTGCTCATGTAGGATATTTTTATTCTGGATTTAATCATCATACATTTTGCCCGATTTTACATCAGATCCTGTAATGTTTCTCTTTTGGCCACTTGGCAAAAATGACTCTTAATCTCAGTGGAGCTACTTGGTTCAAATATAAAAGTTAAAGTAAGTATTACAATGTGCTTAGATGTGTTCTGCCAGACACATCTAAAATACAACATAAAACAACAGCACGAATTACAATACTATAGCATCATAAGAAAATATATCCCATATAAATAAATGCTTTACCAAGAGACTGATCAGAAATGACTTCAAACTGTATGATTAGTTAAAACACAACCACAAATTAAACCATTTTACTTCTAAACATCTCTTTGTATGTCATGTTTTTATAATTACTATCTCTTTTTTCTTTATGTACCGTAGAGCTTTGTATTTCTCCACATACCAAGGGATGTCCATCAAATGACAGGTTCAGAGATTTGAAGTCTTATTACAACACTCACATTCCCATATGTATGATTAAAAGATCACTGGTAGCTGTCATTTTTTTCCATCTGGCCGTACTGACATAGAAACAATCCTTACTGAGTTTGACTACAGATCCCTTGTCGGTCAACGTTAATGTGAGGCTTCAGCAGTCTAAGTTGGATATCCATCCATCCATCCATTATCTATACCCGCTTATTCCTAATTAGGGTCACAGGGATCTGCTGGAGCCTATCCCAGCTCTGTTTGGGTGAAATGCAGGGGTACACCCTGGTTAAGTCCGACATTTGAGTTCATAAACTAAAAAAAAAAGGTGAAGATGAACAGCAAAAGAGACAACAGCAGCAACTGGACATCTATGAGATGCCAAACTAAGGTCATATCCTATACCATAATGGTAAGTTAATGTAATGATATGAGGACAAATCAGATTTCAGTCTAAGACTCAGACCCATGGTTTTGCATAGTGGTTGTTTTATGAGCAGCAAACTAATTAATGCAAAAAAAAGACTTAGTTATTAGTTAAGAAGTGATTTGTATGATCCTGTGACCACATGTGAAATCAAAAAGGCTTTATAGTTCTCCTGGGTGGGCTCAGCAAAAGCTCACATACAGTGGATGTGAATGGCATATTGTTTATTTCTGAAAGTTACAGAAGTTGTCATTGTTGGAAGATTACAGAAATTGTTGCACTCTCCATACTGGCCCTAACTTCATCTCTTTCTAGAGCAACTGCACTGGAAAAGGACAAAATCCACAGCTCTCATTCAATGTAACATTGATTTCTAATTCACTTTCAAGACCTCAGCAAAAGTGTCTGTCACAGTTACAGTCATTTAAGTATACTGGAATGAATTCTTTGGAAAGGGGTTTCTCAAAGGCCTGGTAACCTGTGTTGGAAACCTTTTTTTGTGAAAAACTGAAATAAACTCACTATTTTCATCTTACAACAGGACCCCATATGTGACTTTTGACTTTTCAGATGAAATTTTCCCTGAAGTTTCTTGATGTGTTTCCTTGCAGAGACACAGTGAAAGAGTATAGTAAAACAAAAATGAATTTTATAATAAAATAAAAATGGTCGTAGCTGTGAAAGACACGTTGGCTGAGGTCTTGAAAGTCTTAGACCTAGAAATCGGTGTTACACCTGAATTAGAGCTGTGTGAGAGCTTTTGTCCTCTATCTTTTCCAGTGTGGTTGCGCTAGAAAGAGATGACTTCAGGGCCAGTATGGGGAGGAGAAATTATTATAGTGGTCAGTAAATCTTTCAGTGTACCTATCTACACATATGGTGTTGAGACAGATGAAACATTTTAACATTTGAATATTTCTGTTTCTGAATGTCTGGGTAAAGGTGTGTGTACTGCAAAAGGAAGGCAAGAAGATTCTGAGTTGAATTTTTGTGACACGACACATGAAATCTAGTGGCGAGTGACAGCTGCAGCTCTTTTAATTGCATGTCTGCGCTGAATGATGGGATACTTAATTCCTACACATTCCACACAATTGCTTTTCACACTGGCAGAAGCCTGGGAATGCAGTGGGGGCTTTCTGTGGGCATATGGAGTGGGAGGCAGAGCCCAGGATGAGTGATCAGGAGCTTCCTGCCTTATCCCTGCACCAGACTGGCAGTTATGCTGCACGGAAACTAGAGACAGTCTTGTACATGCACATAAGTAAGTTAATTTAAGTTAGCTTTAGTCACATACACAGTGCATAAGCAAACAGCTTCTCACTTGCACTCCAACATATACATTACATTTACATTCACACATATAACAGCCAGGGACAGTCCCAAGCACACTGATGCATAGTCGCACACATACTGTACACACACAGATATACTCTCAGGTAAATACACATTGTATTGTACATGCAAATATACAATAAAAAAACACTGCAGTCAGCTATATCACTGTGTTCACAGTCCTGTCAGCTCATGGCAGCACCATCAAACCCTGCTGTTCTGTGAAGGGGTCACTTCTCCTTCCCCTTTATCTTTCTTATCACTCTGTCACATTGCCTCTTTTCTGTTGAGTCTACAGTAAGAACGGTGCTCTTGGTGCTCTAATGCTACGGCAGCTGGATAACACAGTTACACTATGACTACAACTCTGGTGATACTGGATACCTCACAGTTATGAGGTGGGCATGTCATCAGTGATGTGTACCAGCATGTCCTTTAAGCTACACAGTACCCCAGTAGTTTAATAGATGGTTTTAGTGTCAACAGATAAGGTTTTAAATGTTTCTCAGGTTTTTCCATCCCAACAACGAGGCCACTAAAACACAGCATGGCCAGGCAAAGCAAATTTGAAGGGCAGGAAAACAGCAAACTGTCAGATAGTTGCAGCAAAAATAGAGCCCAAATTATCTACAGTTATGCCAGCAATTCAGTTTTACAGACAAGTATGTTTACCATGTTCATCTTCTTAGTTTAGTGTGTTAACATTTTCTAAATAGTAACAGTTTTGCAGGCCTTTAGTCACCAAAGCTCTGGACCAATCACAATTTTGATCAGATAATGGTGGTACATAAAAAGTCAGAAGCTCACCAGTGTTATTACAATTCATCCTGAAGAGAAAAAGAAAACGTCTACCACATTTCATGGCTATCCACCCAGTAGTTGTTATGACATGTCACTAAAAACAACAAATATCCACAAATATGAAATTCACGGTGGCTCTATAAGGAAAGACAGGGAATTGCCAATGTTTGCCTAATGTGTGTATAAAGTATTTCATGTAATAGTTTTGGAAATATTGTTTTTGGGCCAAAAAAATAAGCCTAATTAAAAATGCCATGTTTCTAGAGTGTGTAAAACTACTGCTGTTATGTTTTTGTCTGATGTTTTTTCTGCACTTGTTAATATATCTAGCACTGTCATGTTAAACTGGAAAAGCAAAACACCTCACTTCATGTGGGAGACAATTTTCCTCTGGAAAATCTTACCAAACACTAGTTCACTTGGTCCTGTTGCAAAAGTAAAAAACAAAACAAAACAAAAAAAAATTGGCAGAATCCCAATAATATGTCTATAAAATGTCTCTGATTATATCTTCAAACATACTGAATGTTGTACAAATATTACCCATTGCCATAATAAATACAAACATACTTCTATTGACCTCAGATGTAGTAGTTAAAGATCAGCTTCACGAAGAGCCAGTTTTACTGTTCATTGATGTGAACCTGGAAACATTCTGGTCTCCACAGACCCCAATGGGCCTGTGTGCATGCAAAATAAGGGAAAAGAGAGACATATAGTGCAAATGGAGAAAGTCTGCCTTCTAATGTATTTAGTAGCCAGACCTCGTTTAAGAAAAGCTCTTAATGACTTTAATGGATCTTTATTAGTTTCAATTACAGAGGGACACTGGGGGAGAAATAAGGTTGTGATTCCTGCAGACAAATCAGAGGTAAATAGGATCAGAGACAGACAGCAAGAGAGAGAGAGATGTGTAAAGAAAATGAATAATAGCCTTTTTTAATTATGTAATGGCGTACCTAATCTATTTTTCTTATTTGACTTTTTAATATATATTTTCATACATTTTGCATTTAGTCAGAAATTCACACTGTCTCTTACAAATAAAGTGCAGATTAACATGATCCCCATGGCTGTGGTGTTAGTAGTAACAGCTTTAGTAGCATGCCATACTTAATGGGGGCAAAGGCGGGAAACTCTTAAAAGCAGAAATGTGAAAAAAGTCATAAAATCTGTTCACCAAGTAAAAACTGTACAAGTGTGTTCAGACAGAGTCAGCAGAAAATTTGAGAGAGACCTCACCTGCATACAGAGACGATCGAAAGAAAGCTAATAAGGGAAATTGGTGCAAATTTTTCCCAGGGCAGCACCAACTGATTTGCTGAAAATGCTTAAGCTTGACCAAAGTTCTGTCTCAACCTGGGACTTGATGATGAGACTCTGGAGAAAAATGACATAGAGAACTGGGGTCTCAGGGGAGTTCTGAAATCAGCTACCACAACGATGTGTGTTTCTGGCTAACATCTGCACAGTTGGTACACAGGACAACTCAACACAGACTGCACAAAAGGCCCAGTAGTTAGGCCCTCAAACTTCATGAAGACACCTTTAAAGGAATAAAGAAGAAAAAAAGGGAGCTTAAAATAGCAACTCACAATTTATTTCACTCTTCCTGTAGGTAGATAGCAACATTATGTATATAAAGTATATTCCTATATCCTGTGGTTGGTCCAACATTTCATTGTAACCTTACATTACAGCTTGGTCCTCTTGGAAGAGGACTGAATCCCATGGTTTCTTGACATTGTTATTTGGACTGGTTGGCACTAAAGAATTAAAGAAAAGTAGGCAGTTAAGATGCAAACAAAGCATAGAAAGAAAACATCAAGGTCTCTGGTGTTCTCCAAATTCCAGAAATAGCATGGGAGGTTTTAGGTTGTAGTCCACAGATTGACTATTTGGTGAAATACACTATAAATACACAAATAGGGCAGGAAACATGGAGAAATCTATGGAATCAGTGGTCATGTGCTTACATGGTATGTGTCTGGAACTCCAGGATCCAAGGCTAAAAACAGAATACCTTTTAAAGAAAATGACCAATGTAGTCTTCCACTACAAAAAGCTGGATACATACATACATCAGAACTCATGCAGACAATGGCTGTCACTATATTACATATTTACACTCCCTAGTAAAATTATTTATTTGCTGACAATGGATCTGCTTCTTAATAAACTGCACTGTGCTACTATACAAAAGCATTCCACCATAACTGTTACTGCACTTCTATAGAATAAATTTAAGCAGTAGACACCTACCATCCGAAAACAAAACATTATAATAAAGTATCTTCAAGGGTGAGTTTCTGTTTCTAACCCAGCCCCGACTCTCCAGTCACCTCTTCCAGGCCACCATCCATCCCTTCATCTCCCCAGTTCTGTGTTTGTGTTTCTAGGGGGAGCCGGCTGACCCCTGACCACACGCTAATGAGAGCGATAACGAGGATTAAAAGGGGGTGACTGGAAGGTGTCTGAGAGTGGGGTTTAAACAATTACACTGGGCTGCCAACATGCCTTTCTTCATGACTCAGGAAATTACAGCCCCCCTTTCTCTCCCTCCCCCCCACACACTTTCAGTCGGCACACAAAAGAAAGGGCTTATGGAAAATAATAAATTATCTCAGGGCCACCTTAACTTGAATGTAAATCGCTGGGCAATTATGTTTTAATAGCCCTTTAAGAGAATGAGTAATTGGGTTGACTCTACTGGGGCTGACCAGGCTCACCCATCTCTCTCCCTCTGTGCCCGCTGGAAGGGAGTTCTGGGTCTGTGTGTTGGTCATTCTGCAGCATGACTGTGTGCTAGTTAGACTGTAACATCAGATAATGTAGCTCAGTATTATGCTCATGCTAAAAATAGATCTTTGCTATGCTATCCCAAGCAATGTTCGTTGTTTTTATAAAATCTGTTTCCTCTTTCTTTCCTGCTATTTACTTATTAGTATGTTTTGCATTGCACTTTTCACTTATTTGTTTGTTTTTTCCCTTGACTACATCTGTCATAGCCTCTACCTTTGTTGTCATTAATAGCCATTTTTAAAATCTATTTATGCCAAACTAAACTTTATATAAAACACGAGTATTACACAAATGTACTGTCTCTAGCTGTATTTTCCACCAAAAATCTGTATTTGTATTTTTGCAATGTAACAGTAGGTGGTTAACAGTAGGAACTACAAGTCAAAATGTCATTGGGCCATTATGCATATTTTTCCATAAAAATTGGATGCTGATTTTATAATGGCAGGAGGCCCAGAAAAAATGTAAATCTTAAAAAAAAACAGGAAGCTTTTGTTAAAAAACAGCTATACTGTATGATTTGACAGTGGATGGGTGTTCATGCATGGTAGCATATCTATATAAAAATAAGGTTTGTTGCAAGTGTCAATGTTAAAAAATATATACTGACAAAAATGTGGAACAGAGCCAAACCACTGCTCGATCTGACTGATATTGCTAACACAGCATTAGTTAACCTGCACTGCACACAGATCTTCTGAAAACCGATACACAAAATAACTTGCAAATTTTTGAACTATGAACCAAAAAAAAAAATCCACCTCTGTTGTTTTCCTCTTGATCTTCCGTGGCCCTTATGCATGATTACACCTTCTAAAGATTCCAGATATTTCAGATTTAAAACAGTCATTGGTGCAAAATTCAGTGTAGTGTTATCTTACAGCATCCTTAACTAGATTATTGTTTGTAGTAGGTGGTTGAATGGTAAGTTGTCAAGAGCTCTTACTACTACATACTTAGCACAATAATGCAGGTTATAGAGTTATTTGATTTCTTCACTAACAATCACTAACTAAAATGATTCTTTTTACAAGAACTAACTAACTGAATCTTTATTGTGACTTTGTCTAAGAAATATGGTATTACACATGTGTTGAAATCACACAATCAGGCACTTTCTGGTATGATACCTAATGTAATAAACATGTCATAAAACAGAAATACCAACAAACTGACCAGTCACACATTGTCTCATTGTCTTCCAGCTCTGGTGGACTTTTGTTATATTATGGTGGTGGCACATGGTGATTAAAAGATCCTGCCATCACTTAAAGTATGTAACAAGATGTGTGATGGGCCCTCCTCCACTAAATGTTTCTTCAAGCAAACACAAATACACACACTGAAGCAGCAGGATTCTGGCCTCTGACCTCTGGCCTTGAGTGTGACTTGTGGCTGGTTGGCATATTTCTTGATATGACCACCCTGGGAGGGGCGGGAGGGGGGGGGGGATCACAGCAGACCAAATCTGGTGAGCTGAAAAGCACCAAATGAGACTGGAACAACATAAACAGCAGGGGAAAGACAAGGGAGTAAAAGCAAAGAAAGAAAGAAGACAGAAAAAGGAGAAAATAGTGATAGAGATCTGAGGCTAGACTGAGTCTCACAAAGAAGAAGCAAATAATCAAAATCCTCAGCAGGATGTCAGACCTTACTGCAATGAACAAGCAAATGGTGGGATAAACCTATATTTATCTCTTCTCGTACTTTCATCTCGGGAAGAGGACAAACAGGGTAAGAAATTGATCAGATGAGCATCTGTTAGGCTTGGCAACAGTCACAAGTCTGCAGAGACGGTTTTTAAACCTCATTTTTCAATCTCCTCTCCATTACTGTCAACACTGTACAGGCACTTAAAGGACTGTTCCACAATAACAGAGGACAAAAAGAGCTGGATATGCAAATGCAGACGATTGCACCTCAGCTCTTCACATTGTCAGTGTTTCTTTTGAGACAGAGGTTCTCATATTCCTGCAGCCAGACAAAGTGTTTGACATGAACAATTTGCAGAATGAATTTTCTCAAGTACTGGAGTAAAACATTGTTTTTCTTTGATGATACCTCATCTTCAAGTTAAAAAAAAACAATCTATATGTTACAGTGAGAAGATGAAACATGTAAAATACCTCCAAAACATAGGATGGAATGAGAGGAGGTGGTCTGGGGGAACAGACACAGTAAACAGTGTAAGACTTTGACATCGGAAACCATAACACTTTAGTTAGCTATGAGGATATTATAGAAAATAAAATATACTACCCAAAATATTTTATAAACATGTGTATAAACATGTATTTAGACTTTTCAGGTACATAATAATGCTTCCTCTTTATGTTAACAAATGTAACCTACACTATATCATGTTTCTTAGGAAGTAAATTTGCTGTTGGAAATTAATAGTACAGAAATATCATGTCTAAGAAACCGGGTGGCATTTGGAATGTCACCTGTACTCACTGTCTGTTTAAGCCAGACTACAATTACAATAGACAGGTTGACTCAGCCACTTATTCAATGATAGATTATGGGGTTCAGATTACTGGCTTTTGAACTAAGAATAGATGTGTATAAATATTTTTTGCCACTTAAATGACACATTTAAATGTTATATAGATAAAATAAGACCATGCCATGAAAAGTGTTATTACTTTTTGTTGATGTATGTGTCCTCAGAGAGGAACACTCACATCAGAAGTGGATCAGAGCGAAAGGACCATACTGATATGGAGCAGCTGATGAACTGGTTCTGTGTCTTTATAACTGTGCTAGCCCGCCCCTGCACATCTAGTTTCTCTACCTCCCATGCCCTATGTGTTCCTCACCAAGGCTTTTTTATTCCCTCCTGAGCGGCTCCGTCACCCATGTCGCTGGGGGACAAGGAGAAGGTGGCGTTTTCCCTGGATCAAAAATTTACGAGCAATTAAAAGTCGGGCGACGCCCGGCATCCATCAGCCCTGCGTGCTGCTGCCAGGCTGGGTTAGGGGGACTCGCAGTAAACCATAGGCTATATACTTTTATATCTGTTTTCCCTCCAAAGAGGGAAGGTTATGACAAAATTATGTTTTACTGTCAGGGGTTTCTAGCATGATGTAGACATCTTTCACGAAACAGGCTCACTGGAGGTCAGTGCCCCTGGAAGGGAGGCTCAGATAGCAAAATTTGTGTGTGTAAAAGTGTGTGTTATGATTTTCTAACCTGTGACAGAAGCCTTTAGCACAACAGGAAAAACGGTGTCTGCTCTTCTGGTTGATCAGTCACTGACTGAAGATGACCTAATTACTCTAGTATTTATAACTGCAGAGCTCTGATTTATTTCCCTATGCTGATGTAATTTCAACAAGCCTCCTCTTCAATACCAGCAGCAAGATGCATTTTTTGGTGTTCAAACACACATATACACACTCAGGCACAATGATCCATTGCAACACACCTAATACACAAAAAAGCACACAAACCCTCATACATCAACACAGTCACTCTTTCACTTTTCCTGGCTCCTCATGACAGGCCCAGACTCATTTGCATCCTTAATTGTGTTGTAATGTACTTTTAATTTGAAAATGGAGGCAATTAATTATTTTGATATGGAACAAAATGCCGCAAATGTAAACATTCTAATAGTTCTCTGTGAACAGAGTATCATTTTTCAAACGAGGGATTGAATCATATCTCATTTTTTAATGCCATAAGAGTTGTTTTATTTTTTTTTATACTGTTACACCACTCATGCATTCTCCTTGATATTCACTTTGTCTTTGCAGTGAGGGCAGTGTTTCTTTGATCTATTCCACTGCTGTTATTTTCTATCTAAATCTCCCACAGGATAATTACTGCGGTTTCACCTATGCTATCAGAAGAGATTAAATGAAATTAAGCCTGTTTGGACGTTCTGCTTCTTCTCTGAACGTCATCCCTCTGGTGCAAAGCTGCTAACACCAGACACTCTACTTTCTATTTCTGGGTCAGAGAGGCTTCAAGTGAAGATGAGAATTGCAGATAATTTTTTTTTTCCTGCACCGACCGTGTGATCAATAGGTGTCAGTGTTCAAAGGATGCAGAGCAATGCCAGAGGAAAGGAGAGGAAGATTCATTTGTACAAGCCCTGGAAAAACTGACACTTTCACTCCCTCAACCTGATAAACTCACCACAGCTAGGAACAGAATGGATGCATGTTATTTTTTTCCTCTTTTAACCCATCTCCATCACTTTTTCTCCCCCATTCCCTTTCTCTGTCCTCTCTCTCTCTGCAACACACAAACTCATACACATATTTTCTTTCCTCTTATATCTCTATCCCCCACCCACCACCCTTCTCCCCTATCTCTTTCACTCTACCCACTTCTGATTCTCCTGAGGGTGCTGGGGGCTCGCTGACATCACAGCCAGCCTGGCAACAGCCTATAAATTATGAGTGACAAGTCTTTGCTCCAATAAAAGCACCACCATATTTCATGCACAGTAAATCTGATTGCAGATTGCTCTGGCGTGTGGCGGCTGACATGTTTATTGTCGTCATGGTGGTTGGAGCTGAAGGTGGAGAGGTGGAGAGGTGGAGGGGGATGCTCCCCAACATTAGAGTTTTCTAAAGCTCCCAGTCTATATGGAGTTCAAACAGATGGGAACTCTGGGATGTGGGTGACAAAACCCCAAATCCCCAAACACACTCACACATGTCAATGCCAATTCACCATACATCTAAGAGAGCTATTTTTTCCTTCAGCTTTTACAATGCCATGAAGTTGCTGCTTTCGCTGCAACCATCTGTCCTCAATCCACACATGCTGCGTAACTTTCAAAGAGGTTATACTCAACAACTCCACTCATTTTTATTTCATTTGAAGAAAGCTATTTCGCTTTTCAAAGAAGAAAAAATAAAATATCTGTGCATGACCAATAACATTTAGATTACTCTGACTCAATCCCTCATCCTTACAGTGCACTGTCCTGCCGTCATAAATAATTGCTAGTGAACTAAATGGGTATTAATCCTCGCTCAAAATAGTCCCCAGGTATTTTACCCTGTGTTAAATAACATTTGCTAAAAACTACAGAGTCCAGCTGTTACTTGCATTGTCAACAGAAACCAGTGGGCTTGTTGTTGAGTGCCACAGGCAGCGCAGCAAAGTTGGCCATTTATGAAAGCTAGAATAATGAAGCCAGATGAATGCATTATTGGTTTGGTAAATTGAAGTGTTTTGTTGACAAAAAGAAAAATATTTTTGATTTGAGAGGAATGAGCATGATTCCAATGGCACATAATAGCAAAATTATTCAATTTTTTTCATTGCCTTTACTGCGAAATATAAATTGCCTATTATGAACAGGATTGGTGTACTAACCTGTAAATTCAACCTGCCCATGATTTGGAGAAAACCTACCAAGGGTCTCTGTGTTACTGGGTTGTATTATTCCCCACTCTGCTGTCATTTTGAAAATAATTCCATATTTTCATTGTCAATATGCTAGAGAATAATGCCAAAATAACTTGGTTACACAAGTAAAATACTATGGCACTATGCTTAAGTACTTTTAAGTAAGTATGTTTGAGGTTCTTCTACTTTTGATTAGTTAGTTTATTTGAATAGTTAGTTCTGAGTAACATTTGTTAACAAGACATTATTAAAATAAGATATATTGTTATACATTAAATTACTCTAGAGTATACACCCCCATGTAAAATGTGAAGTGTATAAAGCACTTGGCTGCAAATACCTCAATAGTAATGGTCTAGAATATAATACATATATATAATAATGTAACAAAAACAAGGGCTGCTGTGCATAATGAATGCCGATATACCAACCGCTGATACATTCATTGCATTTTCTTGTGTAAACAGAACTGGATTACTCAATTAGAAATCAGAATTCAAGGCTGTTACTTGTGTTTTTACTGTTTGGTACTGTTGCCTTTTAGTTGACTAAATGACCTTAATCCTTCTTCTAGCTCTGCAGTCTTAACAGATATTACTGTAAAGCAGATATTGCCTGATCAGTTGCCTGACCTAATGACTGTAGCGTTTACCATTTTCCGTAATTAAAAACTTCATTCTTCAAACCACTGTTATTCCAAAGTTACAGTCTCTTTCCTAAATGCTTGACAGATTTCCTCTAGGTGAAGTCATGCTAACTTAACTGTTAACCCTTAACCCTTTCCAGAATCCATATTTATATCTTTGTATCTGTCTGTGTTTAGACTCCAGGAAAAGCACAGTGAGACGCCATCAAGGTCTCTTGACCTTAAGTACTAAAAACTGCTAATGTCAATTGACATATTCAATTGCAGTATCTTCGGTTTCCTTAAGCATAGATTTTCTCCCTCTAGGTAACATAAATATATTTAATATATTGTAAAAACTGTATTGATAGCAAGTGACCCTGTGTTCTTTGCACCGTCTAGTCCATCCATCCTCACCCATGCAGTAAACCATTCTTCATAATTAGCATTGCCACCGCAGTATGATCAGGCCATTACAAGTCCTCTGCCAAAGGCTTTAAATGGACAGATTTCAACTGGCGCCCGGCAGTGTGATCGGCATCATTATATTTTAATTAATCCATTCTTCTCACAGCAACACAGTAATTACAATCTATTTTATGACGCGACAGGCTGCGAAAGATGGGATGGAAGAGAAATACGAAGGCACTGAGAAGGAGTAAGTGAGAAAAGGGAAAACAAGGGGAGAAAAAGAATGGGAAATGAGGTGGGGTGAGAGAGGTGAGGACAGAGAGCTATAACTAGGATGAAGGGAGGAAATTTTAAGGTGAGTGAGATGGAGAGCAGAGGTAAAACATCACAAATGCTATGACTTATTACCAATATGTCATCGCTTGGCTGACATTGTAAAAGCATTGTAAAAGCGTTTATACAATGTCTGGAGGAGCACAGGACTCTCTCTCTCTGAGATTCAAGCCTCATACAGTGAGAGAGAGAAGCTTCATTTCTTCCAGCCTCTCTCTGTATAAATCAGAGCAGGTACAGACACTCAGACACGCTGTGGGTGTGATAATAACATTAGAGGATTACAATGACACTCCTCCCTGGACAAGATCACCTGTCTCGTCTGTCATAAAACAGATTGCTGCTTTTTGTGGTTAAAGCACTTTATATGAGGAGAGTGTGTAGGTGTGTGTGCGTGTGTGTGTCTGTGCATGGAAATGTTAGTAGTGAATAAGGCAGAAGACGCCTGATCATCACAGACTGTTTACTTGAGGAGACTTTTCACATGACCCCTAAAAACTGTGATACTGTAACTTTGGAACAACTTATTTGCATTTTCAGAAAACAGCTAATTGTTGTTTGAAAAAAAAAAAAGCAGATGTGAGTACATTCAACAGTTACTTAGTAAAATCCAGGTACAATATGCATGTATCAGAATTCTGAATGTGTGAAAAATAACTCATTATAAAACCAAAATGCAAGTTTTTGGTATGACCAAAACCGACTGTGAGCTTATCACAGCCGTATAACCTATAAAACAAGGGCCTTTCAGGATTCAGCCTTTCTCACGTTTTGTGAGGCTGGTTGCTTTAGTTGAACACATATATTTGAATAACCTATGCTGACAAGTTATAATTTTACAGGTTATGTATGTGTTATAGGTTAGCTTAAAGGTATAACCCATGTTTGTGTTCATAACCAATGAACGTTTGCATGAATGTATCACAGTACCTATGGTGAACATGGTATCCTGCTGCATTGATGTTCCAGCCATGCTCTTTGGGGTCCGGGATCTTTGCTGTCTTGGCGATCAGATGCTGAACATCCCTCCACGTCAGCTCAGGGCTGGGGCAAGAGACATAAAACAGAATATCATCAAACACACCCTTCCTTCACCTTGTTCTCTATACTGACACAGAGGAAACACCTCAGCTCTGCATGATACTCAAGTGCCATGTGCAGAAAGAAGTTGGAGGACTGTTTATGGGGCCTACAGCACATCCGATCAGTCAAGCATGTAAACCTTAAACTGTATTAATACTAAGGTGTGTTAATACATAAACTGCAGCAATGAGACACTGCCATACTTTTTTACAGCAGGTCCTCTAGTTATAAAAGCACCTGTTTAAGTCAAGCTTAAGGTTTCAATAATGGTGTCACTAAAAATGTGTGAATCCCACACAGAATATTTGAGACTTTAACAAAAGAGCCTAGAGAGTCGAATGTAGAAAAAGTCTTTTTTTAATCCCAGGCAGGGGAATTCTAATAGAGCGTACTCAAGTGTCATGTCAAGCAATATACTAATGGAATCCAATTAAGACCTTTAAACTGCGCAGAGAGCTGGAGGATATTAGCTCAGTTTTCTATAACAAAAGACCAAAGGGTCGTCAATGAGGGCTTTTTCAGGATATAAAAAGCATAAAGGAAATTGGGTTTTTCTGCTTTATCCACTCATTATTGTTCCCTAAGAAAATGACTTGAATAGAGTATAAGAAAACCGCTTGGCCACCCATTCTGAACAGCTTTTTCTGTTTCTGAAAAAAATGCCCCCACTGTCTGGCTCAGCATCTGTATACGGACAGTCATTTCTCCATTACAGAAAAAGAGAATGAAGGTAATTAAAGTGTATAACGCAGTTAGACTTGGTTTCTCCCATCTCTAATAACATAAGTAGAACAGTATTCTACAGTATTCAGCTACCTGTTAGGTATGTATTTATAGTTTTACTGTATGGTAAAGATGGAGAGGAGATAAGCCCTTGGAAAAAACATCAACACAAGTAGCCGCTTCATTACTGTGCTGCTGGGTGTTAGACATCTCAGGAAATATCAGGCACAGATATAAACAAATGTATTCCATTCACGTATTGGAAAAAAAAAAAAAAAAAGAAGCAGAACAAAAGCGAGGAGAGAAGCTTTCATTAGCAGCATAAAACAAAACCCCAGCAAGCAGCAAGTGCAGGCAGCTAAAACAACATGATAGGAATAATACCAGTAACACTAATAATAGACGAATAGAATGAAACAAAACACAATGCACAAACAATTATTTAAAGTTTTGATTTCAAAGGAATTGGGGAGAATGTGTGTGTGTGTGTGTGTGTGTGTGTGTACGGGATGAACAGGCTTTCTACTTTTGAACTGTTGCTGCTCACCGCATGCGTCTGTGTGTAAGAGTGTGCGCTCTGTATTATATATTAGCAGCAGCAGTGTGATTCTGTTGTGCACACTCCTCCACCTTCATCACCAGCACCACCACCACCATCACCCCTCTGGTGGAATCAGAGAAAGCCCTGCGGCCCCGGCTGGTTTGCATAAAGCAAACAAAATTAAATTTGCTTTGCTAAATCAAAGCATGTATGGTATTCCAAGCTGCTCTCTCTGGGACAAATTACTTCAAACGGCCTCCTTTGTATCATAACAGAATAAAAAAAAAAATCAGCCCAATCAGCGCCTCTCTAAAACCCTCGACTCGGGAATTAATTATTGAACCGAGGGCTTTTCTCTCTCCTAGCAGTCCGCGACACAGATCTATTTATTTTGGAAAAGTCATTTTGCTCTTAAAAATATACTGTTGGCTGAGAACCTAGTTTACTTCTATCTCTGTCTCTGTGTTTTCACTCATCTTTGCCACACAGCCCTGAAGGGACATGTGAATAGGTTTAAGCCACGGAATTAATCTGAAAACCCCACGACCAGCATCTACCAGAGTGCTGCTTAAACAGAAGTATTGCCTATGCAGTAATGGGCTTAAGATGAAGCGAGCTGTTTCACATAGAGATGCCACTTGTTTTTCTCTGCATAAGCTCATTGTATCAAGATTACAGCATGTGTTTTCTCCTCCTATTGGTTTAGGTTTGACAGTGGGAAAGCACTAAACCATTAGGAACATGTAACAGATTGTTCAAAGACTTTTAAACACATTTTTAGAATTAGTTATTGACTGCAGTTAATATATGTTTAGTGATTGCCCTAAATTCGTTTTATACAACTGCACATGTGACTATAATTGACATAAACCTTTTGATAGTATTTTAGAATAAGATAAAAGGTGTTTTATTCTTTTCGCTTTTCTGTTACTGCTAAGCATCAACATGTATGTCATCAACCAACCTTTTGTTAAGTATTATTTACTATGGTAATAAAAGTCAAATGTGGACATATGGACAACTACACCCCCATACAAATCAGACATACTGTAGCAGTTGTATACAGCATTAATTTAAAAACACTGCAGACTCACACCATTAAAGTGGAACAGTGAAATTAATTCTTAGATTGTGGGTGGGGGAAATACTGTAGTTGGCAACTAACTGATGACATGCTACTTAGCCAGAAACAAGACAGTGTGAGGCAGCTAGTACTGTAGTGATCATAAAGTACTGTAAAACCTACAATTTTACAACACCACTTGAAGAAATAAAGGTTCTTATCATCAGTTCAATCGAAAGTTGTACCATGAAGTCAAAAAGTTCTTCAACAGTGGGAGGAACAGAACCTGAAACTGGCACACAACGACAAAATTAAAGCATACTGTCAATAATACACATGAACTTGATAGGACTGCTGCTTTCAGGAGACTGGGCCGAAGTGCAACAATATATGAGCCTCCTACAAACCCTTAAAGCCTTCATCCCCTCACCAAGGCTCACAAAGCAGCAGAACAGCCGTCACAGTGAGCACACAACTGTTTACAAATCCCCAGTTAATAGGATCAGGCCTCATTGACTGGGCTGCTCCAATGTGTCTGATGTAATCTATTAGCTGTATGATAGTCAGTGTCTCAGTCCAATCGATAACCCTGGGCCTCCATATTGCTCCACTGTGGACTGTTACTCGTCTTTAGTGCTGCTTAGAATGTAGGCTTAGTGACTATAAAGTGTGTGTGGGTGTGTGTGTGGGTGTGTGTGGATTCAGAGGTCTGTGTCCATCTACTTGTCATTGTGTGTCATTGTGTTTGGGATTTAATGTTGGTGTGTGTGTGTTGCAACGGGTATACTGTAGGTGTACACAGTGTACATGCACAATGTATTATTTTGATTTTGAAATACTAATTTACAAAACAAACATACATACTGTAGCAGATGTTTGGCCAGTTGTTAATTCTGCAACACTTAAATGCGTGAATGTATATGTGGACTGTGTATGTGTTGTGTAATTATGTTGAAATCTGCAATAGCCATGCACCTACTATATGATGGTGCATATGTGTCTATTCATGTGGCTTTCGAGTGGATGGCATGTTTCTTCAAAAATGTTTGTGTGTGTGTGTGCATGTGTGCTGTGTTTGTGTGTATCGGAGTGTGTTTGTAGCTGGTGTAACTGGGTTTCCAATTAAGTTGAACCACAGGCTGGATCAATGCTAGTCCTCTGTGTGCAGGAATGAGCAGCCCTGGGCCCTCAGAGCATGCCCACGAATAATTTATCACTCACACTGGGTTCAGGCAAAAAGGAGGAGGAGGAGGAGGAGAATGAGGAGAAGGAGGAGACAGAGAGCGCAAGGACAAAGTGTCCAGCCCAGGGGAGAGAATGTAAGAGATGGGCAATCGAGGAGACATAAAGATGGAAGGGTGAAGAAAAAGAGAGAGCTCAAGACCCAAAGGAAAACACTGTCAGCTCCCGATCATTTAGAAGCATCACACTCAACATTTTTTTCTGGTAAACAACCACTGAAAATCTAATTCTGTAGGGAGCACAAACAACATAGATCTTTTTTTTTTTAAAACCACAATATACTATATATTTTCTAATGCTGAAAGCAGCAAAGACAGGTAAAAATATGTGATATAAGAATGGAACAAATTACCCATTTACAATAAACTGCCTTTTACAAACCAGACTTCATCCCTTCACTGGTTGGCACTATCTGGTTGGTTTTAAGCCAGATAATTATTGTGTGCAACAAAAACATATTAAAATAAAATATTGCTCCTAAAAGTGAGGAATTCTTGCGTAAACCTGATGATGCCGCTAAACAAAAAGCCAGATGAGCACCAAAAACATCCTCTTTGCACAATGAATGTCAAAACTGTACAAAGGTTCATGTCATCCAGTGGATGTGTGTGCTTAAACCAAAATGGTGAAACCTTCCAACTGCATACTACCCACAAACTAAAAGATACTAGATGCAGTGCAGACTAAAGTGATGGACAGGCCAACAGATCAACATTCCTAAGACCACACTACCTGCAAGGCCAAAAGGATGTAAAAAGAAAGAAAAAGAAAAACATTAAATATTTGTAATGTATTGGCTTGAAAATGTTCACACTGCCTGACATAAGACGTAGTCAAAATGTTAACCATCATCTTCACCTGAAGTAATGCTTAACACCATCATGCATCGTAAGTTTATTTGCAGCCAGACGAGACCCAGGAAATTACATTTACCCCAGTGCTTCTTTTCAGCATGTCTCATTTTCTTGGTCTATTTTATTTTAACAGTAACTATGTACCACAAACAGTGAAGCTTGTTAGTCAGCAAGGCATAATGTGTTGGTACAAGACAAGCTGCAGTTTGAACCCCACTGTCTCATCCCTGGTAACATATCTTCTGCTTGGACACTTCGCATCAAGATCGTCTGCTGAGCCACACCACATCGCAGCTTTAGCTGAAAGGCGGAAAAACTAACACATGCACATGAATATATATTTAGAGCATCACAGAATGATGCACACATAGAGATAAATATACACAGCAGAAGCAAAAGCAAAAAGTGCCTGCACACATGCATGTACACATACTCACATAAGCAGGCCAATCACCCACTGCATGAAAACTACACAAAAACACAAATCGATGCAGACACATACAGATAAAAACACAAACATTTATTCACAATCACAGAGCACCCAGTGGCTAAACTACACATACAGTGGCCCCACTCTGTAGTGTGTCAGGGTCCAGTGTTCCCTCCATCTCTGTCCTTAGTTTGTCTCTATTAATCTCACAGTAGTGAGGCGTGGACTGGTAAGACGCTCCACATCACTCTGTAATCTTCTCTTAATGTGCTGCACTCTAAGCCTAAGTGGACCCATTTGGAGTGACTGTGAGCAGACTGAAATTCGCCCCATGTTATCTGAACAACTGTTACTAATGAGTTTATCAATTAGGCCAAGTCCAATAACTGCATGCCTGCAATCTCCTTTAAATAAACTCCACCAGTGAAGGCCTGATTTCTGTAGCTAATGAGTACATGTACGACTGCAAGCTCCATGCTAGTGTGTTTGTATGACTGTGAGACCAGGGACAGCTTGTATCTGTATTTCTGTATCTCTGTGTTTATATTCCTGTCAGCATCTAAGCATGTGTGTCTAGAGTTTAGCAGTTATTTATGTATGTGAGATGAATGAATCAACGAATGAATTCCAAAAATAAGCCACTGTTATTTTAAGTTAATTTCATATGTTTATATTTTAAGAATTGAGAATAAAATCCATTAACAACCTGTACTGACAAAGAGGAGCCTTTTACTTTGGATTATACAAGTGGCCCATCATTACTCCATATAGAGTTAGCATGGTGCACTAGAGCCAGAGTGGATGATTTTGATGTCTCCCATCACTAAACGGCTAAAATGACCAACGGGTTAAAAGAGGTTAAAAGATTATTTACACATTTTTATTGCTACTCTGATTGAATCAATGAACTTGCTCAAAATAGTTAACCTGATCACAGAACTGTGTAACTGCAGTGAAGGGGGATGCCATCCATTTTTGCAGACAGTCCAAATCAACCCCACAGAAGCAGAAAAGGATAGACAGAAAGGTGCACATCTGCAGGTGTAAAAATCCAAGAACATAAGGAATCAGTGCAAAACCAAATCCCCAGCTCCTTTAGAGAAAAGGGTTAGGCATACTGATGAACAGATAAAGTGACAGAAAGGCTGACGTGGTGATTAAGTGAACAGTCAGAGACAGAAAGACAGACAAACTGAATGAGTGACGAATTGATTCAGCCTGATAGTTTGTTGGACAGCCGTCAAGATAGATGGACAGAGACAGATGGAAACATAGACAGGGCAATATAATGTCAGAGATCCAGACAGACAGTGATACTCTGAGACTGTTAGGGTAGTAACAAAAGTCTATCTGAAAACACAGACAACATGCTGTATGTCCGTTTAGACTCTCTGCTATTTGTATGTCTTGTATGTTGCCATATCAGCTGATGCCATGAGAAAACCGGTTTCCGGTTTCCTCCCACAGTCCAAAAACTTGTATGTCAGGTTGATTGGTGACTCTAAATTGCCCATAGGAGTGAGTGTGAGTGTGTGAGGTTGTTTGTCTTTGTGTATCTCCATGTGGCCCTGTGATGGACTGGTGACCTCTCCAGGGTGTACCCCTGCCTTTCACACAAAGAGAGCTGGGATAGGCTCCAGCAGATCCCTGTGACCCTGGTTAAGGAATAAGCGGGTATAGAAAATGGATGGATGGATGGATGGATGGATGGATGGATGGATGGATGAGATGATTAGTTTCCACATCTCTGCAATGGGTTACAGTTATGTATCCTTAGACTGCAGGTATATGCAAAGACAGAAAACACTATGATGGCATGTCTTCTGCCACTACATTGGGTTAATATTAGACATTTTGAGACAAAGATTCTAAAGTGTAATATTAATAGGAATTAACAAGAATAGGTTCAGAATTTTTTGAGTCTGTCATATTAATGTACTCATATGTGCATGAGAATAAGTCTTGGTTGCTCAAACTATTCGTGCTGTTTCAGTCTGAACCAAAGTCATGACTCAATGTGGCTTGTGATCCCTTAAAATGAAAGAGTGTCTTCTGTGGCCTCATATCACCAATTATATTCTCTGCATGAAATTCTGATCAGTTGTAGCAAAGACTGTTTGATGATTCTTAGATTGTTTGAGGTGAAGGACTTTTTGAGGCCTGAAGATGTGGTAGTTGACAACATAAGAAAAAAACAAAAAAAATAACCATAAAATAAACAAATCACTTCAATCATCTGGTGACCCCTTAAATTAATTCTGAGACCCCGTGAGGTGCCTTGACAATGTATACTATACACAAAAGCTTAGGTGCTTAAGGAAATACTATAAGAGTCTGTTTCTGATTAATGAGGATCAGAGAAAAAAGGTCTGCATGTGTGAAAGAGGGAGTCTGCCAGAATATATATGTGTGTTTGAGTGAAATGTGGGGAGAAAGAATAAGCCACAGAAAGAGCAAGTCTAAGAAACAGAAAAAGAGAGACCCAGAAAGATATGCAGAAAGAGAGAGAGAACCCAGCTCTATAAAGACGTGAGTGGAATTGTGCCGATCCGAGTGAAAGAGGTGATTTATAGTTTAGTCAGTTGCAGCGGGTCACGACAAAGCCTTTAACAGTAATGTCCAGGGAGTGGCCTCGCCCAGGGGACCCGCGCTCCATTTTACAGCCAAGCGACTGAGACTGAGGCACTGTGGCATGACAGCTGGAGCAGTAAAGCCAGCATCTAGTACCATCCATAACATGAAGGAGGCGTAGACGCTGCTCATACCACCACAAAACACCAGGCCCGAGGCCACACCGACAGCTGGCGAGTTAAGAGGGATGAAGAAAAAGGGGGCTTGGGAAATGGTAGGAAGTGGCAGAAGAGACAAAGGAGAGCAAGAAGAAGAAGAATGAGGAGATATAAGATATAAGATTTAGACAGAGACAGAAAGAAAATAAGGGGGAAAAAATGCATCAAAGGACGGAGAATACAGAGAAAGGGGGGATAGGGAGGAGATGTAGGACAAAGCTCAAAAGCACAAAGTACAGATTTAAAAATCATTTCAGTTTGATTTCAACAGTGTGAATCACTAGACGAGTGGAATTATAGCAAATTCATCTTTGAACATTCTGATAATTAGTGTGAAATGTTAAACATTAGCTCTCTTTTTAGATTTTGGACTGTTTTTTTCCACAAAAAAATAATTACTTAACTATTGCAAAAATTATCAACAGATTAGGCACTAGCATTATTGTTAGCTGTAGTCATCACTGAACTGAATACACCATTTTAGGCTGGACTGGTATAAATTTACAGCAGAAAGTGACAACGCTTACTGCACAAAAGTGGGTATGTGCTTACTTAAACTTCATTATATGAATAATAACATCAGTGTATTATGACGAGGTTGTCCAGTTGCCATATCTTGTATGAAATGCATCCTACTCATGCAATCATCATCATCATCATCATCATACAAACTTCAACCCATTTGTGACCTCAGCCTGGCAACCTGCAGGTTGATATCTGTGCAGGTAGTAGACGCAGGAAGTTGAATAAACTGTCACTGGTAGAAATGTGAGGAGAAGACTCAGGCAAAATAAATAAAATATACATGCAGTTTTAGAAACAGCTAGATGGAAGAATTTATTCTCACAACGGCCCAGAAGGGCACAGCATTTTGACCTTCAACACTAAAGGACGGATAGAGACAAAACCGTGTTACAGACACTTTAGGTTTTAAAATTTGTAATAATCATAATAATAATAATAATAATAATAATAATAATGAGCATCATCCTCCTCCTCCTCTTCATCATCATTATAAGTCCAACACCCCCACCCCTTCCCCCACTCATGGGTGTATTGTTACAGAAGAACTGGGAATGTTGACACTCACTTCACTTCTAAGGCCAGAGCCAGAATCCCAGCAGCGATGGGAGCAGCACTGGATGTTCCTGGAAAGTATGTGACACAGCCATCACCCATATTGGTCACAGTGACCTGAGGAAATCATTGATGCAAATCAGTACAGAAAAGTTGGTAATTTTGCAGCTACTTTATCAGTAGCAGTTTCTTTTTTTACAGTTTCACAGTGATGATAATTAAAAAAACAACTTCAGTCAGGTTTGACCACCTCCTGCGTGAGGTGGAAAAGGGCAGGCATCTGAGCAGAAAAAGGTGGGATCACACTGATAAAATTGGTCTTTCTGTTTCTGTATGGTGTTTGTGCTGCACACACTGTTCTTCCTGGCTTTACACTGTTACTTCTGCCATCAACACCTCAACTTCTTCCTCTCTTTTTTTTCAGCCACTACAGCCACGCTTTACCTCCAATTAACACTAATTTGTTTCTGCATGTCTATGTGTATATAGGTGTGTGTGAGCCCAGCAGTGACCTAGGTCATTTGGCAGGCCTCTATAAATATCACACCAGTAGCTGCTCTTTAACAGGCTTCTCACAGCGTATGAGAGTTGGATAGCGGGGATGCTCACACACACAGACACACACACACTGTAAGATTATATATGTTTATAAGATATACTGTGTATATACATATACACACACACACACACCCTCATTAACTGTTGTTAGATGCGTGAGGCAGTACAAACAGTACACACACACTAACCAGAGGCAGTGAGCCTTTCGTGCTGTCTCCTGTTACAGTGACGGCCAGTACCCCAGGACAAGGCTCGCCGAAGTAGGTTGGCTTTCCTGTTTGAGTGACAGCACCGATGGCAATGGTGTAGATGGAGCTGACGTAACCATCTGCACCACAGTGGTCATACTGAAGTCCACCGTTACCTGCTGCCCACACAAAGATGCTGCCTTTCCCACCTCTGCCCTGAAATCACAAACGGCAGGATGTCTAAGTGGACACAGCAGAGCATTACAAATATTACATACTAAAAAAGAATATGTATCTGAAGGAAAAGTGCAACAATGGAATTCTGGAAAAAAAAAAAAAATTTACCCATCAAAGAATTAATTAATATTGGGGAAGTGCTCATGAGAAACTATGTGGTTTAAGGAAAATCTGTTACATTTTTTTGTCAGGTTTTTTCTCGTTTCAGCAGTTTTGGTGTGCTGAAATCAGCGTCCAGATGAAACATAGTGTATCTTCTCACCTCTCATATCATCTGAAATCCATTTCACAAGCACAAATTACAAAATACAACGCCAAAACAAAAAGAAAGTATAAGCTATCTAGCATTAATCACAACAGTGGTAAACAATCAATTAAGAATTTTTCATGGTGGACTGTGTATCTCAAAATAACCAAATTGACAATTGCAAAGGTTGGCCCTTAAACTGTGGGAGAGACAGCAACGATTTTTAAAATTTTTTTATTTTTTTGGATACTTAGTTAAACATAAACTGGTCAAACATAAAAGTTGCAGGTGCTACAACATGTGTACTGCATTTATTCCCACAGCAAGCAAGCATTGTGCCAGTAGAATAAATGGCCCAGTTAGCTCAAAAAGAGCAATATACAAGAGAATAAAAAAGATTTCACAAGGTAATACTGCATCAATATTTTATTTGCCTAATCTTCATAGTTTATATTTATTGGAAACAGGCAAAAACAATAAAAGGACATTTTAGTTAGTTTGTGTCTCCCATATACCTTAATCTGGTCAAAAATGGACTAAAAATGACCACCAGCATAGACATAAGTTTTATAAGACCTCAAAGAAAAAAAGATTTTGGATTGAAATCTCCCTGCAAAATACTAGTACATTTTGTCCTTCCAATCTAGTATCCACTGAGAGTGTAACTGCTTTACATCTGACATGAACCTAGAGATGAAAGCCGTGCCTTGTGAGTTCCTAGCCTGAGGGCTTGCTCTGTCAGATTGTGCGGCCCGTCCATCTCGGCCCCATCATCTCGTGGGCCCCAACTGCAGACGTAGATGTCGATGAAGTGCATGTTGAAGGTCAGAGCTGTGGCCTCCATGGCATCAGTGACGGGGCCGTCCAACAGGCGAATACCTGGACAGATTGAAAAGGTCGTGCAGATCAGAGTTCAGAAGGAGGCCTACCCTCCAAATAAAAGTACTTAAAGAGCAGTTTGTATTTTGATGGTGCTTAAAGCAGACACAATGATCCTGTATTTGATTTTGTAAAAAATGAATTGAGTATCGTATTAAAAAGCTAATACAGTAACAAAACACACACAATACTTAAAGTGCAAGTACATTACAAACATTGTAAGAGCACTCAGCAGCTGGCCTGTCCTAGAGTGTGTTCATGGTGTCTTCTTTGTATGGTCACTTTTTTACTCTTATTGTTCTTTTCTATCTTTGTGGTGTTTAATCTTTTATCTCTGCCTGTCTCCTCTTGTTTCCTCACTGTCTGTTTCCATTTCTGCTTCTTTACTATATTTGTTTTCTCTCTGTGTGAATTCGTTCTCTGCCAGTTATTAGTATATTTGTGTGTTTGTTTAATCACTGGTTGCTTAAATAAATATGCTGAAATGAATCCAGGGCAATTTCATCTATTTTTGTGAGAATGTATCTCACACCTGGACACTATTAGCGGTAAAATGAAACTGACTCATTTCTATATTGTAATTAGCCTTTTCTCTAGGCAAATGCTGGCTAAAAGGAAAAGTCTTGCTCATCTGACCATTACTAACTAGGTTTTATATTCTGGGACATAATGACTTTTGCTTTTTTGCTGGATTATCAGATGTCAGATTCATAACCCCTACTGGTTTGTGTAGACTGGTGCCACACAGTACTTAATCAATCACCAGTTACCTGCAAAGCAAATTTTTGTTTGCTTGTATATTAAATGAGTTTAAGACACCTTTTTAAATCTTACTCTTCAATGCAATGAATACAATAACACAAATTCTAAAGAGGGGGGAGTACCATTCATACCTCCCTATGCTCTGTTTCATTTCTTCCAGAGGCAGTAAACTAATTGGATGACTGAGGCCTACAGTGTTATGAGGAGCAGGCCATCACCTACTGGTCAATCATGGACTCCAATGTAAGAGCTAATAGCAACATGAAACCAGGGGCCACACTGAGGTGATAAACACCATCTACGACCTGCACAAAAACACAGGATGTGGCCAAATGCCTGGTAAAATCCAAGAGACCACAAATATCTCGGGCTGCAGTCAGTGGGCTTCTTATAGTCATCCCGGAAGAGCTGAATCAATCCAGGAACCAACCCAGTTTGAACCGACCAACCATGGGAATCCACCTACACTCCACGCCCACTCCTTTCTCTCTCACACACACATACACATACACACCAAGAACTGGGGAGGCGAGAGCTAACAACAAACAAACCACACACAACAAATCACACACATAATGACCCAGGGTCATAACACCTCATAAGCCTGCTTGATGTGTCCAAGCACACAGTCGGACAGTCTTTACTTACACAGCAACTTTCCTTTATGTTTTTGTGTTGTAGGAGACAAGTAACTGTGTTGTACAGCAAAAACCAACAACATAGCTCCCACACACATACAGTATATCCATATATGTTCTGATGGATATACAATAAAGTAAAGTAAAGTAATTCATGTAAGCATGTCAGTAATTATACTAATATTATACTAAAATATAAACGTCATTCTGCCTAATGAGTACTGTTACTTTTACTACACATTTACTTTGATGCCAATAGATTTGTAAATTTTCTTGAAATAAAAGTGAAATGCATACTTTTAATTGTATTTCTACTTTTACTGAAGTAAAGTATCTGGCTACTTCTTCAACAACCTCCTTGGTTGCCTTGCTCAGGGCTCTTCCTCGCAGCCCAAGATCTTCGAGCAGACGTGTCATTGAGTGCCCCACAAGTTCTCGGGCGCCAACCTCTACAGGATAGATCTTGGTTTTCCATCATCCTTCTCTACAGTCTGCAACTAAGTCGGTGTACTTCAGCTTTTCCCTTTCATGAGCAGCCACAATCTCCTCCTCCAATGGAAATGTGAGTTCAACCAACAGCACTTTCCTTTGGGCTGTGGACCACAGTACCATGTCTGGCCACAACAAGGTGCTGTAAATATCTGCTGCGAAGTGAAACTGCCTGCCCAAATCCACCTCCATTCTCCAATCCACCCCTGATGACAGGAGCTTGGATGCTGCCTTTCTGCTGATGTGTTCCACAGATTCTCCTTCTCTGAGGAAGTGGAAGCTTTGCTGATTCTTTGTCGCACTTTCCTGGCAAGCCTCCAGCCTTCAGCCTCAGCACCTGATCATGCCACCACCTGTACCGGCCCTGGGTCAGTGCTGGTGTGCAGCCTGTCAGGATGTGCTGGAGGGAGGCATTGGTGATAGTGCAGAGGTCACAAGCCTGCTCATGCCCAGCCACTGATGGAGATTGCAGGGGGAGGACAGAGTGTCATAACTGAGTCGGGCTTGCCTTGTGGCAGTCTCCAAAAATCTGCCCAGTTGATTACACGGCCTGTGACACCTTCCCGTGTTGTCCAGGCTCCCTGCTGCGTTTGCACCACTGCTCTTGTTCCTCCTGTTCTATCCGTGTGCCCTCAGCCACAACAAGATCTTCCCTCTCTTTCGTGTTGTCTTTTGACCACAACCTGGATGGATCACTCCCTCCAAGCCGTACTCGTCCCCATAGAACACTACCTACCAACTCCTGGTGTTGCAGCCTACTCACTGTCTTCTACACCTCTCCTCCTGCTCTCAACCTCCACTCATACAGTATAAATAGTCAGTCAATTCATATTAAAAAATTACTTACAAAATGTTGACTGACTTAGCTGACTAGCACAATACCCACTGCCTGAAAAAATAATAAAATGAAATAAATGTTAAATATTGAAATCTTGCTTGAATCGTCTTTTTAATCTGCTAATAGTGCATCAAAAATGTATTTCAATCTGATTTGTCAGGCTTAATCTGCCATCTTTCTTCTGATTAATAACATTAATAGAATTTGTGTATGCATTTAAAAACAACAAAACAAACCTAACCGAAAAATTCTGAGTAAAATTTCAAAGCATAAACAGACACAGAGGTAAAGAGGGTTCAGTCATCTCTCATCTTCAGACAGCGAGCACAGGTCTCAGCAGCATTGTGCAGTTCAACATGCATCTTTCATGTAGGTCTTGCCCCTTCATCTCCTGTGTGCCAGACTTTGTTTATGAGTCGGGATGAAAGAGACTCAGCAAGGTGAAATTAAGAACTAACTGTGGAAAGAGATTCCTGGTCTTGCTTCACAAACTGTTTGTTTTTTTTCTTTTTGTCAATTCTGGAAGAAAGGTTAAAGACCACATAGGAGGATTCAATCAATCGAGGGATTCCGCTATGAATGACAGCGCTTTATGAAAATGGTTTTAAGGTGTTCAAGATGTGAGCGCTGGAGAAAATTTCTTACTCAAACACATCATGTACTCCTCATTAACTTGTATTTTATAGCACTTTTAATGTATCCTATAAAAATCTTTGATTTCACAACAGAAAATTGTTGTTTTATCTTGTTCATTGAGTTCAATCATCCTTTGCCAATGTTACAACCAACACTAAAAAGCCATTACTGAAACTCCCACTAAAAAATGAGCTGTTAAATAGGGTCAGCACGGCTCAATAGCACTCAGTTACTGAGTAGTCTGTTGTATTCACACAACACAAAATCATACACACATATACAATGCACAATATCTGAATGAGCATATACATAAGTATTTTTAAAGAAATATTTCTAAACTCAAAAATAAAAATTCTTGAAAACTTTCTAAGAGATACACCACTTTCACATCTTTCACAGACTACCAGGACTACAAAACTAACACAAATAATAATTTTCTGCCAAATATTACAAACAAGACGCATATTTTTTATTTCCATCCAAACTAAATATGCCACTACCACTTTGGTTTCATTTGCATTGTCATACCAAGTTATAAAATGCAGGTTTTGCCTCTCAAAATGATTCAGCATGGAAAGAACAGCTGCACAGGGCATGAATTTCTGGGCTAGTAACAACTGCAGCATGTGCCAGAATGTGTCAGATTGAATTATTTATTTGAATTATTTATTTGCTAAGTCACTTCGTAAGTCTTCTGTAAAGTTAAATAAGGCTGGGCTCAAGGCAGCCTCCATAATCTAATTTGACTTTCTACAGGAATTAGGAACTTTAATTAATAGATGACCTACTGTACAATGTGTACAATGTGCTTCTGTTTGCAATTGATTGATGCACAGAGCCAAATTAACAACACTGTCATACAAACTTATTATTTTTCTATGTTAAATGTGTATTGTCTATGCCATGTCATGTCATGTGGATCACAACAGTACACCCACCATGCCTCCCACTGTCTATTTAAGGCTGCATTCTATTTTTTTTCTCACCTCCGATCTTGGCATTGAAGGCAATGCCCACACCACAGTAGGAGTTGTTGGCCTCCATGGCAATTTCCCCTGCACACCGGGTACCATGACTGGAAGAAAGAGTCAATAAGATGTCACATATGTGAGATTGTAGAGCACTAATGTGAGTCTTCTTTTTTTGGATGTGTTCTCACATCCTCATATTAAGCCTTGACAGTCAATTCCAAACATTATGTCCCCAATTTAAGACTGCCACAGAAACACATCGTACTGGCTACTTTAACTCAAACCAAGGAGAGATGTCTGCTGTTTATTTCCTGTTCATACACAGCACTTAAATCATTAAACAACATATAATATTTTCCACTATGACACCTGATGGATGCAGCTGAGTATAAATGAAATATTTTCCATGTGTTTTGACACAGCATTATTACCTTACACTGTGAGAGCTATGTGGTTTAGTGGGCTAAATAACTGTTCACTAAACAAAGCTTTCTGTTCCTGCAATGCGTAAAGGCAGTTTATAATAATGGTGATAAATTTACCACTTAGCCTATAGCCATTTTTTAAAAACTGTAGCCATTTCAGAAATAAGTGCACAAATATATTTCTAGTCAGAGGTTTCATTTGCCAGCTGAAATGACAACTGTTGCTAGCCGACACAATGGAACTTGTTATCTCACATGGGCTGTCCATTTCTATTACTGAAACACGTGACTCAGTTTTCTGATCACTTGCCTGTTTTATTCAATGTTGCTGTTTCTTCAGTGATAGATAAACCTCCTATTACTGTTGGCTTCAGACGTTTTTAAAAGCCTAAATAAATCAGTCATTCTATTGGCCATTTTTGACAATAGTCATTACCTGTTCTCCTCATTTCTGACAGGCATGGGGTCATAAGACAGACCGTGTGAAGCACGTAGATCAAAACTGGCAAGAGTCTCCTGTAAGGCAGACAGAAAACAGTTGAAGCGCCACATAAGACAGTGTTAACTCTCAACACAAACACATCAGTCTGACACAATAGGAAATGAAGGAATCTTATGACAAACTCATGAAAAATGGTGGCACTTGGTTTAGTCTGTCAGCTTGTTTCTTCTGACTGACGGCAATCACTGT
Source organism: Mastacembelus armatus (assembly GCF_900324485.2). Classification (NCBI taxonomy): domain Eukaryota; kingdom Metazoa; phylum Chordata; class Actinopteri; order Synbranchiformes; family Mastacembelidae; genus Mastacembelus; species Mastacembelus armatus. The sequence goes on from NC_046648.1 coordinate 7,887,678, forward strand.
CACTGAAGAAATGCTTGGGTCTGTGTCGATGCACATGTGGTTAATGTGGGTGCTTCATAAAAGTGAACATGTTTGAATGACTTGTTTGCCAGTGTGTATTGGCCTAGGCATAACGGGAGGAGGATGTTTTGGCAGCAAACTGTACAGGAGCAATTATGTATCTCTCTCACTGACTCTCTCTGCAGCCAGGCTTACTCATGCCAGACAATCTGCTCTGACAAAGTACAAGTTGGCCTCCATGCTTCACAGTGCCTATAGGATTATAAATGACAAGGGAGGTGCAAACAACACTGCCACTCCACATATGCTTTATGGCTAGCCAGTACGACACCAGCCTAACTGAATAAAACAGCTTTATCACTATATGAAACTTTTATTGCCTCAGATTTTACAGTAAGTAATTCAGAAGTTGGGCAGTTAAAGAGAAAGTCAATACAAAGATTTCAGTCTAATGAAAATCCAGTTGTTTGTGATAACAGCACTGGTGGCTGAATATAATCTTCTAAAATGTGAAATTAGATTGCATAACCATTCCCGAGATCTACATGAGATAACAGGAGTGATGATATTTGGCAAAGATCAGTTATTGTTGAGAAATCAAATTTTAAGCTTACTTACAAAGTTTTTCTTCAGGTCTTTGTTTGTGTGATCGACACCTGAGAAAATATAGAATTTAATCAGAAAAACCATTTGCAGCAAAGCACCATAAAAACTTAATAGCCATAGACATAATAGCTTTAGTTTTTCTGTGTGATTTTTCAGTGAAAAATAACAAGGAGGCAAGGTTGCTACTCACCAGTAATTTTACTACCTAAACAATGGTGCCTAATTAATTCATATATCACACCATACTATACCTTACCATACCAATAAATCAGAGAGAAAATTGGGAATTATTCGATGATTACTCAACACAACCCATTCATAGCGCGCCTTACCACTGGTGACTGTAAACTGCAGTAAATTTAAATAGTGTTGTGAACATGGCACACATCCCAGCAAATGCAGTCCAGTGTGTTACCAAATTTAGTTATTATGACTGCATGCGACGAGCAATATTGCAACCATGGGACCTGAGACTTGACTTGGACTTGTGACCAGAGACTTGAGCCTCGACTTGGACTTGTGACCAGACTTGAGACTTGACTTGGACTTCCAAAAAATGACTTGTGAACATTACCGGTTTTAGAGCTCTTCAAATAAGAGGTTAATGTAACGAGTTATTTCCCTGAAGCAGAATGACAATAATCATGTCATGTGTAATTTTAAGACTGATCTTGTCTTCAGTAGTTAGTATAGAGAATAGGGCACAGGACACAACCATGTGTGGAGACATTAGGAGCAGAGGTGTAGTGGTCTGTACAGCAATCTGCTGCGTGATCTGTGAACATGTGACATTTGTTCCTTTACTGTAGTCTTTACAGCAGTGCCTCCCCACAGGCAACACAAGTAGCCTACCCTATTAAATATGCACCAAAGCCTGGGATGAAGCTCTGCCTGAAGTACAAACTCACGGAACAAATTATGCACTTGTTGACATTCGATAACCCACAAGCTCTATGGCTCTAACAACCAACAAGCATTTCACAGTGATTACAGAGATGATGGTTAGAAGCTGGAAGGAGTGGCATTTATAAAAGGAGATGTTGAGATAAACACGGCATGATGTGAGGAGTGTGTTGATCAGCTGGAAAAAGTATTTACAGTAGACACTACTGTAATATAAAATACTCCACTACTAAGTCATGCACTAAAAAGGAGGAGGAAGACCTCTGTTGCAAATTGTGTAAAATGTGTATATTGTTATTTATGCATATTGTTAATTTTTCATATCTTGTTACTTGTACTGCCATGGCACAGAGTCTTGTACCTAAGAATTTCACCATCAGTACACTTGTGTACATGATGTGTGACAATAAAGAGATTTGTTTTGATTGATATATATTACTGAATTATTATTAATGATGCCTGAATGTACAAGCAGCTTTCGCTGTTAGAGCTGGTAGAGTTTTTTCTAAAGTGCCGGTGCCATCAAGGTGCTCAAGATAGAGCCTCCTTTTTCAAGTGTTGTTGCTGTAAAATGGTGCATTCAGACAAACTAAAAGCATCCATTGTTTCATTGCTTTCTCTGGTTATAAAAGCAGTGCTGTTTCAAGTCATTTGAACTTGCAGTGAGGAAGGCAGGTTATTAAAAACTTGGAATTTTGAGTATAGTATAATTAATAATTATAGTATAATTAATTTGCCAACAGGTAATGGTGAAGTCAAGTTTTTAAAGCAAGTTTTGTCAAGATCAGCTCTTGCTGCATGAGGTATTGCACATGATTGATAGATAAGTGAACCACTGGCCACAGAATAATCTCTAGTCCCTAATTTATTCTACTTATTCTGCCACTCTTTCCATTTCTTATTCTTTCCCCTCGCTCCACACCTTTTCCCACATCTCTTTATCATCCTCTCTTTCCACATCAGTTGCCTCTCTTTCACTTGCTCGCTCCCTGTCCTCCCCCTCTCCTCACCCCAACCACCACCTCCTTATCCTCCATCTCTGCTGCATCAGGGCTCCTGTGGTCTCAGCGAGAGACAAACGAATGAAGGCCCCGGGAGGGCCCTGCCTGTTCTGCCACACATCACTCACTCTCTCTCAATCACGCACACACACAGAGGACCTGCCAGCCTTTGTCCCATGTAGACAGTGCCTCCTAGTTGTCATAGTAACCTGCAGTTGGTTTGGCCGTTGAGGCCTGATTGTGTTCAGGCAGGATGGAGCCCTGGGTGAGTGAAGCCTCATTGGAGCCTGCTACATGTATGCCATGCCATGCTGTGCTACGCCACACCAGGTCAACCAGCTACATCCTCTACATAACCACTGATGCTTTATTCTCGTCTCGTCCCAGATACATTTTCAAATATAAACAAAACCAGAGAGAGAGATTTCTGCATCATGAATGGACAATTTCTATATTCTTGCTTCCATTTGATTTGTTGTTTTTTTTTTTACTCACAATTTGTTTTGAATTCTATTTTTCTCAGACTTTTTTCGCATTGTGGATCATCAAATCACTTTCAATTACATCCCATAGCTTTCATGAGCACAGTAAAAACAGAGCAAATATCAAACTGAAAAAATCTAAACACTTGCTTTGCTTAACTACTGAATTATATGTTTAAAACAGCAGAAACTGATTTGGTATAAGAGTAGAAAATGTGAAAGCAGTTGACACTGGGTATAGTCATAAAAAATTACACAGTTGTGTAGTTTTAATAGAAATATAGTTTCTTATTCCTGAGGAACAAGAGGAAGAGCTCTGTGTCCAACTTTCCTTCTTGCCTGAGCCAAGTTGGATTTCCACACTGAACACAAGGCCAAGTGTGGATGCTGAGGAGGCTTGGCATACACTTTTTGAGAGGGAGATATTCAATGATACTATACTGTGGGCCCACATTATGACTTCATATGGAATTCCACACAAGTAATTAAAGTTCTGAAATGTCAAATATCTTTTTTTTTTTTAACAAATCTGCCTTCATGCTGTGTTGATTTCCTTTTTAATTCACCATTAGTGAAATCGTGAGGTTCCCCAGCATCCTCCGCTCTAACGCCTTTCAAAAAAACAAACTCTCAAAAACTTAACCAACATCAGGGTTTATAGTCTATGCACGCCAAACTATACACTGTACTATATAGTACTAATTGTTGCTGAGATTATGGCTCAGGGATACTGTACAATGACCAAAGGAATACATATAAACATCATTAAATACCAATGAGCTTTAAAAAGAGCTTACACCCACATGCAGCATCGCTGTTTGACAGTGTCTTCAATGCTGTCAAACTATCAGTTTCACCATGGTTAGTCTAATTTCAGCCATTTTGGAAAAAAAAACCTTACAACCTTCATGATTTAGCAAACAATTATTGCAGAAATGTTCTGTTAATTTTGTCTAATTTTGACGACCTATTAATGTTTTCCAGTATATATAATAGTGAAAAGTAAATGTCAAAATGTCTATCTCTTACACCAATAAAAGAAATCTTCAAGCTGGGAAAATCAGTTCTGTTAACCTGAAAATAAGACTAAATGTAAATAGGCAAGGACAGGAGTGCATCCCCACAGTACTTGACTGAAGTGCTAAAAACTCTGGCTCTCTGCTGATATGTGTAAAGAATTGCTTGTCTTCAGGAGGCAAAGGAGATTGCTTTATCACTGTTTCAACTCAATTATGAGAGAGACACTTTAATGTGCATTCACCCATGTTCTTTCACTTCTGTGTAAGTGTGCCAGATTCCCACACAAAGGCCATCACACAGAGTCACATCATTGTTAAAAAGGTGACACTATCATTTTGCAAGTTTGTGATGGAGATATCTTTGGGAATTAACGTCAAGCTATTCAGAAGGGAACAAAGTAACAAGTGAGCAACTGATGGACGAAAGAGGGAAGAATGGAGAGGTAACTGGGAGGGGAAGGATGACAGGAGCTGCACCCAAACCACCCTAAGAATGACTGTGTCACTGTTTGACTGAGTGACACCACTTGCAGTGATAAGTTGTGGTGTGCTGACAATTTTTGCGATATAATATATATGTAATTATATATCAAAATTAAGAACTATCAAACAATAACATGAGTGAGATATTAGTAATAAAGAATAGGTTTGAGCCTGTTCAGATTTAGAAAATGGGGAGGTTATTTTATGTATGCATATTATAGTGACAAAATTAAGCTGCCTCATATTTTATGTCAAAACTTATATTGACTGATAAAGTTGTTGGTAGTCAACTTTCACAATCATTTTTGCTCTGGGATGATTGTGATATGGGTCTGTAGCTGTTGGCATCACTGGCAAACCTATGGAGGATCTCAATGGCCTGGCTTGTGTGTGTATGTAGGTGCATGCAGCGGACAGATGTGTATTTTGATAAGAATTAACACGTGCGCAGCATGAACACACGTATCGTCAGAGCTGGTGTGCCACCAGGGTCAATTTGAGTGTCAAAACCCTCGCACCTTAAAGTATTTACAACCATGATCAGAGTGGAAAAATGCATTCAGTCAGAAGCACTCACTCAGGTAGCACCATACTGCCATAAATACAGCCATAAACACACTCTAACACAGTCCAAGGTCTTCTGAGTGTGAAAATAGAAAGCCACGTCCAGCAGTTAGATGGAACACTGTAGGTGGTGGAGCCAATGCAAAACCTTTCATGAATACAAATGCTTTGAACCTGGCTGACCCAGTCTAGATTGTGATTGTATGGGTGTGTGTGCGCACGTTTCCTGTTCTGCATGTGTGTCAGCATTCAGCGGCAGCAGCTGCACTCTATCTCCTTGCTCCCGCAGCATTCACGCCGGTCCTCAGGGTCAAACACACACACAAATCAGACACAGAGACGTGTCGGAGGCCATTTTGAGCCGACGGTGAGTCGTGCCTGTGCCGCCTCTGAGAAAATGAGCCAACAACACTTGAGAGGAAGCCCCCGCTACACCTGGGGCCCCCTGGCTGGCTCTCACCGCTTAGCTCTCCTCTGTAGGAGTTACAACAGGCTGCCTCAGAGACTGAAAGGTGGGGTAGACAAGAGGCTAAGATGCATGGGGGAGGAGGTAAGCCATATAACACTGACACCAATATTTCTGTAATGAAGCTGTACATGGCTGATAATTTGCATTTGCAAGAGTGAAAAAAGAAAAGCAAAGGTGTGTAAGAGCTGTAGAGAGACAGGGGTGTGTATCACCCCCCGCTGGGGTGAGACTTCCTGGCCCTACACCTCCGTCTCATTAATCTGCTCAGTATTTAAGAAGGGCTGGAGTGGACACTTGCCTGTAATTAGCTGGCTTTGTCAAGGATGTGTGTGTATTAGTGGGGGTGTGGGCTTAAAAAGTGAATAGCAAAGAGGGAGATCATGGGGAGAAGACAGATGAGTGATAGAAGGTGGAAAGGATGGAGAGGGAGCATGGGTGATGGAAAGCCTGGCATGGGAGGAAAGTAGTGAAGAGTAAGAGAAGACAAGCTGGAAGAAGAGAGCAGAAGGAGGGAAAGGACTGTTAGGAGGGGTGGGGGAGGTGGGAAGAAAAGGCAGAAAATGAAAGATGACAGTGAGGAAAAAGATGCAATGGAGAGACAGGGACAGAGCACAGGGATGGAAAAAACTTGACATCTAAAGTGAGATATTAGTATTCAAGCAACACCCATTCACCCCCACCACCACCACCCCCCTACCCCGCTGCCCTGTCTGCCCAGCGGCCAGTTCTTCTCCTGCAGTGGACCCAGGCATGAAGGTGGAGGTGGCAGAGGAAATGTGAGTGTGTGTATGTGTGTGTCGATACTGCAGGTCTGAAACACTTCCTCCACTTTAGAGAATCTCTTTGTTTTCTCTAGTGAGTGGGTTTCAGTGTGCTCTCAGCTGTTCCAGTACTGTTACTTCTGAAAATTAATCATCTAAATTTTACCTGCAATTTAAATGTTCTCTATCAATCAGTGAATGTGCCTGACTTGAAATTGCCTGTCTTTAAAAACAAGCGCAAATTTGCCCAGTGCCACACTCCTACGTGCATAGATCAATCCGTGAAGGCAGAGCCAGCAGAATACAAAAGCGAAGTGTGATCCGTAACATTGTTCTGGCACCCGCGCAAAAACTTACTGACTCATGACTTCAGCCATTGGACTAGCAAGGCAAAATGTCACCTGTCAAATCTAGACATCACCCTCCCTGAATCAGCAGAGACTGAAGCTCAGACACATAGAAATGTTCATATTTAAAAAGTGAAAATAAACATGAAGATTTTCAGTAGTTGCTCAAAAATAGAGGAAATTTGCACTGTTACATAGCATCCTAACTATTTGCAGTATGGGAGACATTGCCTTACAATGTGCACTCAACTCATATTGTACTCATTTAAATGGTTGGCTCAAATTACAAAAACAAAATCTTTTTAAGACACCTACCATCACCTCGATACAATGGACACTAATAGTGTAGTTGTCTTTAAAGTATTAAAAATCTAAAATGTTAATTAACCATATGACTTTCCAAAAACAAAGCCTTGGCTATACAAAGACCTTTCTTTGTCCCTATGAAAACTGTTCAGTGAGCAAAGTAACTGGGATCCTGATCTTGCAAAAAAATGTTGCTGGTTTTCAAATTTTTTTATTTTTTTCAGCACTGTGAATGCAACAAACGAGAGAAAATCTTTTCACATCCTGGACAAATAAAACTAACACTATCCGCATACTGTTTCATAAGTTGGATGACCTAACCTTCTTTTTTCCAACAAATAGTAATTATCTAATTAGCAAATGATCATAATCAAATCTAATGATCCCTGTTACATGGCCCATCTGTCCCCCAATTTTCATAATCACACAGTAAGTTTTTAAAAGCTGTTGCTATTCTTTATTTTTGTTATTGTCAATAAATCGCATAAAAAGACCAAAACCTCAATAATATCTGATTCCCCTACATTGTGTCACTCCCCAAGTCCATTCACTGAGGGTATAACAATAATAACACCAGTCTTGAGAAAACAGAAAACAGAAAGCCTAACCTGACAGAAAACAAACTATGAGTAAAAGCAAATTATTATATGACTTGTAATCTATGGACTATTTACTTTCCATGCCGATCTTATATTTGATAAAACTCTGCTCTGTTGTTTGTGACCACTCATTCATTCTAACGTCTGAATAATTAAAGTAGTGACAACAACATAAAACGTCAGCCTCACCAGCTAATAGCATGGTTCCAGTGACACCCAGTTGGCATTATCCAGCATGTGTAATAAATTGCTTATTTTTTTTACAGAGGACCCTCAAGGGAAAAGAAGGTGATTTTCTCTCAGTATTTGACATATCCACTGGTAGAGCCACCCCTCTCCATCTGCATCAGTTGACATGCACCACAGTCACTGAACCCAGTGTATATTTCTCCATCAGACCTTTCTCCTACTGTAGCACTCTGATGAATGAATGAATGAGTTTTTACTGTCATTATACACAGGGTACAATGAAATTCTATGTGGCTTCCCTCTTTAAAAAATAAAAATAAAAACAACTGACAAATAAGATGCTCTGTGCCTGTATATCTTTCTACTAAACTACCTGGCAACTCCTCCTATGGTCTCCTCCACTGCTTTGCTCTCATTTGACTAATTATATTCACGGTGAACGATGTTGACAAATTCATTTTGAAATCCATTAGTCCCGTGGCGTTGTTTAAGCAATGTGCACATTAATGTCCATTGCTTTAATACCCTTGATTCACATTCTAATAGCCGTCTGATAAATCAGGTTATCTACGACACCTTCTACATGCCGTGAAGAGCGGAAATTAGAGAATTATTAACTATCCACAGTGTTCTGTCGTGTCTGGGTGTGTTAGGAAGAAGAAGAGGGGAGATGACAGACCAGAAGGGGAAGGAAGAGAGAAATAAAGAGAGAGAAAGAGAGAGAGAGAGAGAGACAGAAAGAAAGAAAGAGGGGAGACAATAAGAAGAGAGCATAGAAATTCAAGTGACAGGCAATGGTAAAAAGAGACAAGAGGGAAAAACAGAAAGAGATAATAAGGAACATGAAGAGCAGCAGGACTAAGTGACAGTAAATCTAGATGAGACTAAGACAAACATTAAAAAGAAGAACTAAGGGCATAATACAGAAGAACATAAAGAAGGGAAACAAGCAGAAGATCCATTTAAGAGCAGTGTACATTTAACATTGTCCTCTAAACCCCTCACCACTTTCTCTCCTACTAACATTCAACATTTGCATTGTACATGTCCCATGGTATTTATCTTTAGTACCACCTATTTAAGTCTTTAATTCCAATGCACAGATTAGGCATTTGTATTGTATATAGACATCGTAGTAAGTTGTTCTTTTTCATTTTTAATTCCTGTTAATTGTTTGTATAGAAAATGATTTGGTGGTGAGTGAGATTACTGTAAATATATATTGAGTGTGGCACAGTGCAACACTGTGCTGCACTCACTGTTGTATATTTAATATGTATTTAATATGTAATTTCATGTACTATCTTTGATGTGGTTATAAGTGGAATGGAATCAAATGTGTAGAGACAGACAAACACTCAGACTCACACTTACGGGCAATCTAGGGTCACCAATTAGCCTAACAGAATGAAATAACAGCAGAGATAAAAAAAAAAATCTCTAAAGAATAATATCTTTATCTACCTATTTGTCTTTGTAGTACTAATCTTACTTATATAAGGCCTGTCTTAATGGATTTCAAGTTAAAACCCAGAAGATGTGTGGTGAAGTAACACGTTTGCCCTTAACTAAGAGGTTACCATGGTGTTTTCTAGTCACATTAGGTAATTTTACCCATTTTCTAATAAAATTCACAAGCCAGGAATTCACCTATAAAAAACAACACAGGAAAAAATTTGGTGGTCATGTTAAATAGTAATCTACAAGGGTGTTTCTTCTGGTGACGCACTTCATTCTCACAGTGGCTGAGCCAGGACAGGTTTTTTTTTTTTGTAGTTGACCCTAAAATGTCGTGCTCGCACCTTCTGTGTAGGCGCTCCCATGGTGTCAATACAGTGCTGTCTCTGAAATGAATAAAGGGGCTTTATTTTTTTGTGCTCAGGGCTAATCTCAGTTGAATACCAGAATTTACAAAAACACTTGGATGAAAGCCAAGTATACACTGAATGTACAAGTCAAGTACATAACTATACACTCCATCATGACAGCTTGTGTGTCATTGCCTCTCCACTGTCATTCCTCCTCCTCACTGACAACCTCAACCTCCAAAACTAAGCTGTCTCAAAATTCTCACTTCTCCACCTACTCTAGTAATTCCACCTCCACCTTCAACTCCTCTTGCACCCCAACTCCAAGCAAATCCTGGCTGCATCTCCTGCTCTTCCTCCTCTTCCTACTGCCCCACCACCCTCCTCCTCCCTCCTCATCTCAACACCTGCTGAACAGAAAGAGAGTCAGTTAGTGTCAGCAGCCCTGCCTGTGGAGCTGGTGGAGTGTGTGGACATACCGACCTGATTAGCTGCTTGTTTACCTACCAGCATCACCACTATCATGACCACAGGGTTTCAAGGGCAACACCAGTGGCTCATCTCCCCACACATACTCAAACAACACACTAATATACACACCCTGTTGAGCACTTCTTGTGTATGTGGTGTGTGCCATCGTGCCCCTGTTGAGTCGCCCACCATGGTACAGGGCTCTTAATTAAAGGGAGAGTGTGTGTGTGTGTAATGTGGGTGGAGCAGCTGGCAGGAGGCAGTGGGGCCAGAGAACATCTGCAGGAGTCCCGGACACACAGACACCTAAAAACAAACACAGACGGACACCAAGACACACGCACCACACATCATTGCACACACCATCGCCACTTGGCAAAACACACATAGCCAAGAACACAGAAATACACACTTGCAAGCACAAACACAGATTCACTGAATGCTGTCATCGACACTGTCACCATACCAGTGTAACTGTCACCATAGCAACCCAGGACTGGTCAAGCCACCTTGGTTTATTGAGATGGGTGACAGCAAATGAGAGAGAGAGAGCTACGCAGGCAATGAAAAGAGCAAAGGACAAAGACAGAGAGAAAGGGGCATCAAAAACCCTCCAAAATGCTCAGATCTAGCCTTGGTGTGAAACAAAAGGGTAGAGAGAGACAGAAAGTGAGAGAGTATGAATCCAAGGGTGTTTCTCCTACCCAGCGGCCCTGGATGTGAGGAGGTCAGCAGCTGAGAGGACTTCAGATGCACCACAGGACCCTCAGAAGTCAGTCCCCTTTTTCAGGTCAAAAGAGCTGCAGAGTTCTGCTACACACACACACACACACACTGAAAGAAAGTGGGAAGCTAGAGAGGAAAGGGATTTTGTCCTTGGTATGGGGCAAAGGCTACAGCTGAGGGTAAAGGATTAAAGGATCATATCAGCCTTAGTGAGTTTCCTTTATCTCCTGCTGTTATCATTGTCAGCCCATACCAGAAATTTACTTTAACACCAAGTGTGTGTTTCACTTTTCACCCTTCATGGTGTTAAACTGTGTCTTGCATTTTAATTAGTATATCATTCCCACATTAAATTCCAAATGTTTATTTATTCACATATTCAATTTGTAGATTAATGAAAAGAATGGAAATGGTCTAAAATGGATAAAAATTCCATATATTAAAACAAAGTTTTATATTTGTCTGAGAAGGAAAAGTTGATGTATTTACTGTATAAAATGTGACAAAGTGCAATGGAAAACAGACAAACAAAATGATGATGTACATGAAATGTTTTGACTGGAACTCTTTTAACTCTTTACTCTTGATTTTCCTCTAAAGATCTCCTCCTAATACTTGAAACACACATTAATTCCCATTCAGATGACGTTCTCACTTAAAATGGCTTGTAATATTGAGGATTTTCTAACTCCGCAAAATGTCTGAGACTGTATTGTATCCAAGCTCAAATGAGATAAACAACAGAAATACAGTGTTGGTGTTACAAATTAATCCACCAGGTATGGGCACATGTACGTGATTGGCCAATGCAACACCTTGCTAGACGACATCACGTTGCACTGCAGAAAAAGTTGAATGTAATTCAATTTTTTTTCTTCTGCACAAGACTACATCATTTTTGCTGGGCCTGCGGTGTAAATGGACTACCCCTATTAAAATGAACAAGAAGGACTTCATTTTTGCACACAGGGAACATGTTGTGTGGAGCCAGCTTTGCACTGTGTGCCACAGTGTTGGATTAAGTTGGAAACCTGCTGGACTACCTTATAGTACAAAGAGAGATCCTGTTTTAGCGTAGTAAAGGAAAAGGACACTTCTGCTAATGACAGCTTAAACTTTTAGAATTTCAGACACTGAAAAATGGCAAAAGGAGCAAAATATCATTGAGAAAAAATGTCTTTCTCTATACAGTATCTCTCCTTAACTTATCTGTAAGAGGAGGCAACAGCAATTATGAGAAATATGTTTTTCATGACTTCAGTCACACACAGAAGATAGTCATCATTCATAGTATTACATTACAGTAAGATCTGCTGGATGAGGAGAAAAAAAATCTCTTGCCTAATAAGAATAATTTGATATTTTGGGAACTACATTTATACATGTTTTAGCTTGGATGAGAAAATCGGCACCAGTTTCATATCTGTCCATTACACAATTGAAAGTTAGTTTAGCCTCAAACAAACAGTAGATCAATTCATACAAAAACCTAAAATGTTCAAAAGAAGTAATGGTATGGGTGGTAAAGTGCAAAACTATTGTATTTCTCAGAAGGGCAGAAGGATGAGGTAAATTCCTTTTCCACTTCAGATACTTCCCCTGATTACAGACTACTGATTGCTACTAACTGCGTTTACTGTTGTACATGACTTTACCTTCTATCAAATATTTATTTCAACTTTGAGGAATAACAGCAGTGACAATAACACTTGCATATCACACTGAAACAGGCCCAGTTGATGTCTGAACTCTCTTCCCAGTGGAGAAATAAACGTTAACATGAGCAACTGCTATGTGCTTCTCTAAAAGATGAATTGAGATACAACCTACCAATCATCTAGTCCATGGCCTCATTTGTTTACAGTAATTGCAGCAGAGTTTCACTATTAATGGTATAATGATGTTTACAGATGGGACACGGAGCACCTTTAAATCATCTTCTGTTTGTGTTTTTCATGGACATTCCATCACCGTATTACATAACAACAAGATGGGCTTATTAATAAATAGTGCTCATTTGCTAGAGGAAAAAAACAACTATTGTACAAAATAAGAAAACTCTGGTCACATATTTCTGAAAGCATTTGGATATTAAAGATGAGCATCGTTTTATGTTTTAAATGTCAAAAATCCAACAGTTGTCACTAAAGTAGGCAAAGGCTGATATTAAGTGATCTCTGGGCTACTGAAGAGAGAAAAGGTCAAGAGCACCATAGCACCCCTGTCTGTACGCAACCTGGGAAAAGTTTGGTATCCACAAAACAATATCAATATTTTTTGCTGTTTGAGCTGTTCTGTACTGATCTATAGAGCCCAGGGTACATGTGCTTAGCTCTGAACCCCAATAAACAAAACTAAGGTGATCACAGTCTGGACTCACAGGGTTACTGGAAAACTATGCCAGTACAGAAAAATATGATAAGGACATTCAATGATTTTCATTCTGAGACAGACAATGACCTCTTTAATTCATGATGAACTTTCTATTTAGGAAAAACTAGATGTATACTCATTGGAGGCTTGCATGTAAGCAAATCTCCTGAATGACTTGTCAATACAAATGAGCAATGGTATTAGAAAATATCAGGTTCCTTGGTAAAAAAAAAAAAAAAAGACCAAATGGCACATAAAAGGACATGAAGAGAAGTTAACTACATCTACATTTCAGTAAGGAAATATCTGATCATCATTTTTTAAACATTCAGTCAGATCCCTGCTTAAACTTTGCCAAATGTAGCACAGTGCTATGTTCCCATGTGCAACAACACATTTTGTATTTGACTTTTTTACAGTTCTGACGACAAGCTGTAAACACAATACTGACATCTCTGTAAAAAGTGATATTGTTAGCAAATGGCACTAATTTAATAGTGAAAAACATTAATTTAAAGTTGTTTTATTTCAGAGTGAACTAATACAGCCAGGTTGCTGGCTCTAAAACCATAATAATATCACAGTCCATATATTGATGACTGAAGCTTTGAAAGAAAATATGAATGCAAAAATTTACAGTGGCAAAAAAATACTTCCACTTCATCCTCTTCAGGGAAACACAGCAAAAGAGATGCTTTAGAAGCAATACAACTGAGGCACTGGTTTGAATTTGTGGAGATTGACTGGAGGAGAAAATCTGTTTTACTGTGTTAACTAAACCAGCACAGTTTTACTGAGGAAATTAAAATGCTATGATTAATTTAGTCACTCTTACATACATCATAATAAGGACATAATCTGTATGTACACGCGTGTTTGTGTGTGTGAGTAATACAGTAACGAAAGCATGCTCTGATTTCAGCCAAATTCAGCATTAATGAAGGACTGAGTTCAGTTCTAGCTGGGGGATCAAATACTCCATCTGCTAAATAATGTAACATACAGGGCCAGTGACAGTCCCATATGGACCAGAAAGAGAGATGTTGGAAGCCTAACGTATAGCACATACTGGAAGTATGTCAGCAACTGCTGTTAAATCCTCTGGGGATGGAGAAAGGATCACTGCCAAATAAATACAGTATTTATGTGTGCGCGTGTGTGTGTGTGTGTGTGTGTGTGTGTGTGTGTGCGTGCGTGCGTCTGTGTGTATGTGTGTCACTCATCAATAATGTACGGCTCTTGGTTCTCTCCTCTCCAAAGCTAGTGACGCTCTACTGTTCCACATAATTAACTCTCTCTCTCTCTCAAACTTACACACGTTTGTTTTCATTCCTCGTGAGGGCTTTACATTGACTTAACATTAATTTCCTGGAAATGTACCCTGATCCTTAACCATAACCACTACTTGCCTAACCAGAACCTTTACTCAAACCCTAAAATTCATTATTTACATACCCATGTATTCCTCAATAGAGAAGTGGAAACAGGTTTTGGTCCTCACATGATGCACAAAGACACATGCATACATTGAGCATCCATACAGCTGAGTACTTACACAAAATGCAAACATGTAATCTGTATATGTAATATACTGTAGTTTATATATATATATATATATATATATACAGTGTGCGTGTGTATATATATATATATATATATATATATATATATACACACACACACACACACACACACTGTAATTATATATTGTAGTCTAATCTTACAATAGATTAGAAAACAGATATAATCTATAATAAAAAATTATAACCTGATTGCCTTTTTTTTCTTGCAGCCTGTGACAGAAAAGAGAGTCAACTAAAACCCAAGGGCAAGCTGACCTGATAGCACTGATAGTACTATTTAAAGTCCAGCTGTGAGAGAAATTGTTGCTTTTTGAACAAAGAAATACCCCTAGAAAAAAAACACCATAATATATATTCAATGAGCCTACAGATAAAAACAGCATTTAAATATATAGCCTATTCACTGCTGTCACTTTCACTATTTTCATATACAAGATAGCTCATTCATCTAGAAAATAACTCAGTCTTCATTCATTCATTCATTCATTTTTCACTCACTCCTTGACTACTAGGCTCCAATATGTGCCTCCTAGTGGAGATTAGAAAACAGGGCAATACCTGCAGACAGCACTGTGGGTACATGCTAATTTCATTATTTTATCTTTCCCTTCTTGACCTGGAATTCGATGAAGTCCACCATCTTGAAGGACGTATCACAGCTCTGACTTCTGCCCGGAGGACCAAGAAGTGACCGCTGAGGAGTCACTAGCATGGACCCATGAGACCATCCTTCACAAAAGTCTTTCACAGGACTGACACAGTCATTTATCAGGGGTCTGTTACAGACTGAACACACTGTGTATCAGCCCAGGTCTGATATATCTTATTCATCTATGCCCTAAAGCTCCAGTGTTTTAAAAGTGTTTAAAATGTTTAAAAATGAACATTGACATTGTAGTGTATTTATAACATTTCTACAGAGATAAATAGTCACACAGCGAAAAAATTTTTTTTACTATTATTTGAGGAATCTGAAAGACTACACTGCTTAGCTGCTTTAGGAAATAATTCAGACTTTTTCACTAAATTTGTGACCTGTTCTTAAAGTTAGATGTCTTCAGTAGGAACTTGGGGACTAGCGTCACAGGCAAGCTTGAGAAGTCAGAATATATTAAGACATTGGCTGATGAGTTGTTGACTCATTTACAGTTTACAGAACACACAACAACAAGGTGTGATGGCATTACACATACACGACTATGAACGTTCTGCCACTGAATTTAAAAGCCATCTTAGTTCATCTCTAATGTGAACTAGATGAAGATGGGGGCTGACAGATAGAAAAGTTAATCACCATGATCATTTCAAGAAAAAAATAAATGGCTAATAAAGAAAGAATCAAGCAAGAAATGATGGTCATAGTGATAATACGTTTTTTTTTGTGTGTGTGTCTCATTGGATTTTACTCTCTTGTGCTTTTATTGAAATGGATTAAAATAGTCAGAACAGCAGGGTGGCAAGGATCTATTTTCTGACAATTGTGTACTTTGAAATTGTACTTCAGTGAGGAGATGTGTAAAATACACACAGACAGATATGCAGAAACACATCTGCATATCTACACACACACACAAGAAGTGAGTGGTGTTGATGCCAGCTTGGAGTGATGGTAATATCAGAGACTGGAGGAGCTGCTAATGAACAGTGCGAATGGGAAGAAAGGCTCCAGCTCAATCCACTAATTGCCTTAAAAGCTTTTCATACAATTTACCCTGTCAACAGACATGGTGGTGCTCTGTGTGTATGTGTGCGTGAGGGTGTGTGTGTGTGTGTGTGTGTGTGTGTGTGTGTGTGTGTGTGTAGGTGGGTGGGTGGGATGTGGGATAAGAAAAAGAGATAATTCTGAGAAAACATATTGTAAGAAAGCGAGAAAGAAATGCACAATAGTTTCACACCTACGCAAGCCCAATCAGACACAGTCTCACACATACACCAAGATGTCTTATTTAACTGAAGCCAGTAGCATTTAAAACTACAGCCAGACATTTCAGATACTCCAAAAGAGTCATAAACACTCACACACACTCTCTCGATCACTCATTCCTACACGCATGGTTTTGCATATATAGCTATATCTTTTATACCCACACCTCTCGCTCGGTGCAACACACAGCATAGTGCACTGCAGCAGGGTGCTGTAGCACGGCCTGGCCCTCATTAAAGTAAAAAGCCTGCTGAGTGTTTTAAGCAGCATTAAGGCAACAGCAGAGTCATAAATACAGGCAGCGTTCCTCTCTGCTCTCCAGCATGACTCCCTGGCCTATTGTTCATAACACACAGCTCAAGGACCTCAGGAACACGCATATAGTGCAGTACAGGCACACAGGCTTTTCAGTATCAAAGACTTAAATAAAACCAAGCTGTCAAAGCATCATATTTCTGCCAACACAGTACTTGACAAAGTCTGGATATTGTAATGATCAGAATAAGAAAATACAGTAAATCACAACATGATGCACACACTCTATAATAATATGTAGTAATTTGACAGTCAGCAAGTGGCATAAACATCAGCATTACAGTACAAACGCAAACCTCTACTCAGTGTACTTAATGCATACAAATTGTCATACACAGGTTACATACTTATAGTATTTGAGCTTGAACATCCAGTACCAAGAAGTTCTGGTATCCTAATGACAACGTGAATTGCAGTGTTTGCTTAGTTAAAAAAAATATTAGTATATTTCACAGGAATTATTATATTCCTGCAGTTCAACTTTGACATTCTGATTTCAGCTTTGAAAAAATGTGCTGTTTTCAGTTCTCTGTGTCAAAAAACTGAATTTCTTCTTTCTCTCCTCTTTCTTTCTTCCATGGTGAGATGGCAAGGTTTTAATTGTGGAGAACATAGTATCTGCATGTTCATCATCAAACCCCAGAGCATACTGCTGTGTGGTTCTGTGTACATTATATGCCCACATATCCCTCAGTGGATTAATATGCTGGCCTGTGGCTGTAGTGTCTGTGGATACAAGCTAAAGTTGAATCTACAAAGCTGCTAACAAGGAACTTCACACATTAGTGATGAGGGGTGGAGGGGTGGTGGTTAGACGTGATACCCAATTTTGTGATTAGACAGTATGCAAGAGGCAGAACTGTCACAGGCTTTCTCCAGAGGTCTGAGGGGTCCTAGGTCAATATGGATGAAAAGATGAATAGGTAGGTTGATAACACCCCAAAGACTGGTGAAAAAGGTGGTGTAGGCGGGGGGCTGAAGGTCTTGGCTATGTTTGTGTCTGTGTGAGTGTGCGTGGAGGGATGTACATCCTGTTCAGTGTAGGTGTGTGTTGGTGATGTGCGGAGGGCTCAGGACCTCAGACTCCTCCCTTGAGTCCGATGTCTGTCAATACAGACAGCATGGAGAGGCAGCACTGGCCCTGGGTCAACACCAAAGCCAATACCTGAAGGCAGGCAAGCACACACATGTGCATACAAGATCACACACACATGCACACAGCCAGCAAGTCAATAACTGCAGCCCCATTATTGAGCTGGCCAGGTCCAAGTTCTGACACGAGCCACAATTAACCCTTGAATCCTCAGCGGGCTGCTGGATGTTCATTCTGAGCAGCTAACGAGGCTAAATGTGAGAGCAGTGGCTCCAGTAATGAGACAGGATAACTGCACCGTGTTCCAACCTGAGTGGGTCAGCTCTCACTGGCCCCGAGGATAATATCCTACTTCCAGATTCACGTTAGGGTTGCTCTGCCTTAAATAACCCAGCTAAGTTTCTGAAAAGGATACAATTGATTGTAAATGGACCAATAAACCAAACTCCTCTTAATGCATTCTCACACACACAAACATGGGTGGCAGCCTAGAGGTTGGAGAAGTGCTACTTAAAATAGTCATGTGCAGAGAAAAGTTCTATTATATAGTTTGTTTTTCACAACTACTAAGTGTCTGGCACCTGACAGTGCTCATTTCTCAACTTGACAATCTTTACACCCAGTGACTATTTTTCCTTGCCCCTTCTTCCTGAAATTGACTTTTTAGTGTATATACATGCCAATATTTATTGAGAATCTATAAACATGAAATGAAGGAAAGGAGGACTACAATGGCTGTTCTCCTCTGTTCAAATAGACAGCCACATCCAGTGAACAGCTGACTCTTCAGCTGACTCACTTCCCTTGCTGTACCTGTCTCACATATAATATAGTTCTTTCAAGGCTTTTCCACTGAGACAACTGTGGCAGATCTTGGGTCAATCACGAAGAGCTACTAATGCGCCATCATTTTTTTTTTTTTTCCATTAAAGTAGAAAAAGAAGATGAGTTTAATCACTGTGGGAAATTGAATTAATTACAGCTCCAACAGTAGAAAGGAGTATTTATAACACAGTTAAGTTTTTTTCTACTTCAGGAGCAGCAACATCAATTCACCCCGAGAAGCCAGTCTAAATCTCACAACCTCAGTCTGGAAACCATCCAATGAAAACTAGTTCAGTCCACCAGATGGAACCTGGTCCAATCAGCATGTTGAGCTAAGGTGATGTGACTGGCTGCTTCTCAAAACTATCTCTCAGCAATGTGAGTGTAATTGAGTGACTAGAGTGTGATAATGACATGCGACTTAGTTAGGCAGTATTACACTGGAGCCATTTAAGTCCTAGGAATGTCAAAACAGGTGATTCTCTTTGCTCAGCCAAAGTAAATCTGTCAAAGGTCTGTTACATTTTACAGAATTCAATCAAAAACAACCTAAGCTAAGCCAAACTTTGTTATTTCTGTTACTATAACACACAAAGAAGAAAAAGCAAGAAGGCAGTGCATAAAGTGATTTGTAGACCCAGCAACAACAAACAAGAAGAACAACATACTGTACACTAGGCTTCCTTCTCCCTTTTGGTTTTATTCTTCTTTTCTCCCCACTGTTTATTTTCCACTAGGGCCATTATCAGATGCAAGTGTGCGGTGAGCGGAAAGGAGAACACAGAGAAAATAATTACCCTCTGCCTCAACCAGCTGGTTTGTTCATAAACACGCAATTATGATTTCATGGCAGTCCATTATATACAAGCCACTCCAGGGCAGAAAGCTCTGCCAAGGCGCGATCACTGAAAACATCTTAAACACTCTGCAACAGCTAATACCTCAACTACTGAGTGCTATTTTCTGATTTGCTTGGCAGCTCCTCAATAAGAAATCAATTAGGCTTTGAGAAATATAAGCAAAAGTCCTGTAAAGCCAAAGTGCCTGGCCTCAAGTGCAGTCTACATGGCTATACTGCACTTCCAGAGCACTGAGAGCAAAACGCCTTTGTGAGTGTGTGTGAAGGATTCATTACATCCAGTCATTTTATTTGTTTATCTGTCATCAAATATGATATTAAGGCACCAAACAATGGATGCTGATTGAACATGGGTGAGTCCGCCCTTTATAGCAATTTGTAAAATTACAGTGATTGCCTGCAGACTGGTGCTGCAATTACTACTCAGAAAGATGAGATCAATACACAGAAATAATGCACAGAATTCATATGGACAGAATAAACAATAATAAAGTTATTTCAATCAGAAATCAAATCAAAATTTACTTATATAGTGCTTTATTTTCACAATACAAAAAGGTAAAGAAAAGGGCAGAGAAAGCGCAAACAGAAGATAAAATTAGCAAAGTATGTAAAAATGAGAGGACTCTAAACTGAACCAATACCAATTGACTACCAGAACTAAACAAACTAAAAAAGTGAGTTTTTAGTAAACACCTAAAACCGGTGAGATCACGGGTTTACTGCCTCAAAGGTTCCACAGTCTGTGAGCCCCTATAGCAAAAGCTCAATCTCAATTGAGTGTAGGTACTTCTAAGAGCTTTTCATTTGAAATTCACAAATATCGGTCCTGCTGATAAAGATTAAACAAGTACAGCAGAAGTATACCATTCACAACTTCAAACAAATAATAAATTCTTAAAATCTATCCTGAAAGAAACAGGCAAGCCAATGGGTGGGGTGACCCCAGTACAAAGCGTATTACAGTAGTCCAGACATGACATGACAAAAGCATAATTAGCTTTCTCAAGATCAGGTTTTGAAAGAAATGGCTTAGCCTTAGAAAGTAGATGTAACTGGAAAAAACATGACTTGATTTTTGAATTAATTTGCCTGTCAGAGTCAAAAATTACCCCAAAATTTCTGACTGCGGATTTGAATTAAAATCCAAGTGAAGAGTAGAGTGCAGTTTTCCATATAGGATGCACTCTTATATAGATTTGTTTTTATTTAGGCTTAGGAAGTTCTAAGACAACCACATTATCACATTAAACAAACTAATGAAGCTTGGATGGAAAGACCATCATTAGGCCTGTAAGTAGAGCTGAAGATGATCTGCATAGTACTGAAAGAGTATGTTATATTTTAGTATCACTTGACCCAAAGGGAGCAGATAAATGGAAAATAAGACTGGAACCCTAGGGAACGCCATAACAGAGAGAGGAGCAGAAGAGGACTGTTATTCACTTACTAGTAACTTAAGATTTGTAACTCTGACCTTTTCCATATTGACTCAACTGATTAGCCAATGCATCATCTGTAGAGACTTTTTTAAAACTCTTTTGCATTTATGGCTAAGAAAAGATATAACATGGCACAAAGATTAGGGGACACATGATGATGTTCCACAATGTACAGTAGAGGTGAGAACAGTATTGTCCTAAAAGTTTGCATTCTTTCTGTCATTTGTTTCCATCTGCAGACCTATCTTTTGTTTGTTTGCTTGTATTTGTAACTTTAATATTAGCACTGTCCTTTCCTATATTTGACAATATCTTGTTGTAAAATGGCAGTTTATCTCCAGTCATGCATCTCTAGAGTCAGCCAACAAAAAAAAAATCCTCATAATTTGGGTACAGGAGGAAAGAGTGAAGAAGATGACATCGACCTGGAGTGTGTCAGTACCCATACAGAGAAACGCCACAGCGGAGGGAAGAAAGATTGTTGAACATTTGACCACAACCATGAGTTACTCGTCAAGCCTCTGCTGCCATGGATTCTTTTGAAGTCTGAAAAGGCAGCACATTAATAAACACACACTATTTCTTAGTGTTGGACTGCATACTAATTATAAACTTTCACATTTTCAATTTTAACACATCTCAAGAATGAAAGAAAGATCCAGTAGTGCTGCACCACTGACATCGCTGACTGTTGAAATGATATTTAATTATCACATAGAAAAATTACTATTCAGGGTTTGAATTTAGATTTTCATTTAAAAGAAAAAAAAAAACAGTTTTATTGTCATATTGAAACGTGTCCAACCATATTCAGCCACCACATCTCGGAAATATTTTCCATATTAAAATCTTCCAGGGGAATTAAGAATCACTGCTTGTACCTGCTTCTGGTTATTATTCACAAACACAGTGCTGTAGTGGAGACCAACTAAACAGTGACACTAGAGGAATGCAAGTCAAGTCGGAGTCGTCTGAATTTAGGTCAAGATGAGTGTCCACAAACTCATCCCTTCCATCAATGGCAGAGTCCTGTAGCTATATCTTCAAGTCCTCTTTCTTTAAAGCGTTGTACAGAGTATCTGTGGTAAGTCCATTCTACAACGGCTGCAAACTGACCAAGACATCAGAGATCTCTATAGAAAGAAACTGAATGGCTTGTCAACCTTGCCTTAGGTTATTCTAGTTGCTGTAAAGCTTTTTCTGGGCCCCTGGATTTATTCTTGTTGTTACTGTCAACCCTCAACTTCTGCTGACCCTAAACTGCTAGTTCAAAATTGAAACCTGTCAAATCAGAAAAGGGAAAGAATGCAGTGAGACTGAGGCTGGGATAAAACACAGATGAATAGTGTTAGCAGCAGGCTGGCAGATGCATGGCAGCAGCCTCTAACACAAGCAAACACACTGTGAGCATCTCTATGGGAGACACCTCAGTGCATTGTGGGAGTTGTGTCTCAGCAGGGGTGGCGTGTCACTTCCTGATAGGAGAGACCTCACTGTTAGGGCAAAGTCTCCTGGGATGTGTAGCTTTGAAATACTGATGCATTGTGGGAGCCAGGGGGGGCTGTGGGGAGTGGTATGCCCAGTGGGTGCCTCTGTGTTTGTCCCAATTGTTGCGCAAGAGGCAGCGATGCACATGTGCGCACACACACACACACACACACACACACACATATCCAGGCACATAAAGACATGCAGCTCTGATCTATGGATACACAACAGCACAGCAGGATCCTGCCTTTGTTGGTTCAGAATACACACAGAGATTTCAATGAACAGTGCGTGTTTATATGTACTCACAAACACACAGACACAGTACACAGATATTACACACATTCAAACTAACAGAGGAGTAAAACTCCCCAGTGCACCTGCTGTAAAATACAAGAGAGACAGATGAAAGACTTTCACAGTAAGCAGCAGTAAAAGATGGATCTCCTAAACCTCATCCACTGACTTCCAGCTTCACCATCAATACACTCACAGTTAACACATTTCTCCACACCACGTGTACCACATCCCAGCCAACACTTCAAGACTTCTCCTCAAAAAAAAGGTGGAAATGTTGCTGTTGCCACACTCTTCTGCACCCACACCACCCTCTCTCTGCAATCAATGCTGTCCTCCAACCTGGACTTACATCAAAGTCGCCCACTTCGCATCACCCTTCCACCACCACCACTCCCCGTCCCTCTGCACTGAAGGTTGGCTGATGCACAGGCAACCTTTTTTTCTTTCATTCTTCATCTTTGTCTTTTTTTCTTTCTCCACCCCCCTACCCCCCCATCTAGAAACCAGAGCGCATCAAAGACTGCTCGGCCTCATGCCAGGGGCTCCCTGCTATGCAACCTAACCTGGACCCCCTGCCAACATCAACCCCACTAACACCACTACACCTCAACCACCACTGTGTCCTCCCCACCCCCTTCAAAAACCACATGTATTGTAATACACACGCCGTATCCCTCTCCCACCAGGCCCCTGATTGGTGGGGGTTGCCTCATGCTGGCTGCACAGACTGTAAACAACAAGCTGTCAACAGGGCTCAAGTGTGCCAGCCATCTGATGTGACCTATGGAACAGAAGTCTGGCTGTGCTGTGGGCCTCAGTGCTCAGCAGGGGGTTGGTCATAGAGATTGCGTTTTGCGTGAATGTTTGTGTGTTAGCGTATGAAAGAGAGGATGGGGCAAGGCTTTGACTCGGCAGGTGTAGCAGAGGGTGCGCTCTACAAATCATGCCACTGTAACCAAAGTTCAGGAAGAACAGCACATTTTGTTTAAGCAGTGTGCTAAACAAAGAAGCATTTTTAATAAATCATTCAAACTAATCATAACTACAACAAGAGAAACCCTTCCACAGTCTACATGACGCTGACATGCCTTCTCATAAAAAGTAAACGCTCCTGAAGCTTGATCTGACTATGCCAGCTGCTTGTGGGTTCATCTTCAAGTTTCTGATGCCACATTGACATAACAGTCAATATAGGTGAGCAAATTCTGCTGAAATTACAAATCGAGAGTTGTATATGTTCCTGAGGAAGTCTTACAGATTGCCTCTCTTGATGTCACTTGAGTCAGAGTCACTTGGTGATGCAGATGTGGAGTTAGAAGCCTAGTCTGTAGTCTGTAGTCTGCCACATCTACCACATACACATAGTCCTCATCTTTGTATGAGACTAGAGGCTCATGGGTATATTAGCTACTACAAGCATAAAACATGTCTGACCGAACTGTCAGCAGCTGAGAAGTACTGTGGATAATAAAGGTTTTGACCAAGGCCACAGGAAAGGCACTGGGCTGTAAAGCAATTTTGACAAATTGGTCTAACTGTGTTCGCAGCACAACTCCTCCAGTCATCATGGGACGCATACTGGCCCAAAAAACTCATGAAAAAAAGCAGCTGTAAAATTGTGAATACATTTTTCTGGGTGTTACAGACCCTGCAAAATGACTTGTTATTAACAGACGTCGGCCCGTTGGGTCCAGTTCTCCTTAATACATTCATGGTTTTGATGAGTAAGAAGACTGCATAAAATCAAAATATTAAAAAAAAAAAAACAATATCTCTGGTTCTGTTGCATCAGTTTTCATCTTTTGTTGACAATGTTATGTTAGGGTAATACAACGCTAAGTCAGTGGAATATTCTTAAACACCCTTACTAATCTTCTCTATCTAGAAAAACCATTTCGACTGCAAACCTTGTGTTCACCATGATCACTAAGTCTCATATTTAAGGTCACTGTGTGTTTTTCTATAAGAGTTTTCACTATAGGGTTTAAAGATTTAGGCCAAATCTCCAATCCCTGCTCTGCAAAATGTTAGCATCACTGTCCATGTTAGTTAGTTAGTTAGTTAGATGTAGCTGTTTATGCATGCAATGTCTGCAACCTAATCCCCAGTTGATTTACAGTATGTGCTCTCTAGCCACCCTGCCATTATTGCAGTAGCACAGTCAAACTGAATGGATTTTCACAGACAGAAAGTGTTGCTCACAGTCAGAAATAGAAGCCTGTGAGTAAGGTGTTAAATACTGTATATAAAAATGAAATTCTCAAAACACTAGTGTAAAGTTGGTCATGGCACAGACTGTGGCATACAATAATGTTAATATATCACTGGTCTACTTGTACAGTTTGGAGAACTGGGAATACATCAACAGGCATGCGAGTCATGATTTCCTAAATTGTAGTGTGAGTGGAGCCAGCTAAAAAGTGGTCTGCAGGCTAGTCACCCTGCTTCAGCAGATCCCTGCTCAGACCTATGTCTGCATGCAGAGAGCCTGGAGGATAAACAACAGGGTTTAATAGAGATGAAGTTAATTGATACATACATTCGTGAAGCAGAGGCTTGTGGATTTTTCTGTCCATTTCCTTTAGCGTAGCCATTTACTACTGGAAAAGGTAAAAACAGCAAATATGGTTTTGGTGTTTTGGTGATTTACAGGTCTTATAATTCTGCTTTGTTATATATATAAAATTTATTTCAGCTGCATTCTAATGTCGATATTGTAAAAAGGTACATATTTCTTAGCAAAAGTGATTAAACACACAAATCTCTTTAGATACATACACAAACATGCATCATTTTTAAGGGACAAGTTGCATATAGTGACCACAGAGTAACACATCATAAACCATGAAAAAAAAAAAAGCTCTAAGCTGCTTCATTATTTTTAAGAATTGTACAAAATTGGGGGCAACGCTGGAGTCACTCACATCTACACCTGCATCTACACCTTAGCTGATAGTAAATTATCCAATAAATTTAAATTCACTATTAGACTCTCAGCGATAATAGGCTAAAGGGATGGCTGCTCCTAATGATATAACAGACCATTGAGGTTTAGGAAATAATGTAACTGTGCAAGGATTGCATACAGATTTGTAAGTTCCACAGCAAACATTAAATATAAAGTAGTATGAAGAGAATTAATGGAAAATCCATGGGAAATCATCAAGGGATAAAAATATACACAGTAACAGGCTGTTGGTGTGAAAGATAATTGAGCGTGCAGTAAAAACCACAGATAGGAGAATTCACACAGTGACTGAGATAAGACGTTGTGACAATACTGTATTCAGCTCCCTTCTTCTCAAACCTAGATTTACATCTGATATCCTTTTTGTCTGCACATCCTGTCTTTTGACACGACTTGTACGACTGAACTCAATCGTTGTCTCCCTCCCTGACTATTGTCTATATGCTATTATTACTGTCATCTCCTCACACTTCTCTCTCTTCTGCCCCTCCCCACCTCTACCCCTACCATCCATGTCTCCTCTCAACTCACACTCAGATTTGTGGCTCTTAATATTGTATCTGTCTACCAGAAGGACAGGAGCACGGGAAATGACATGTTCCCGCCTGAGGTGAAAAGACACACACACATACACACACTCGCTCGTCGTACACACGAAGATGTGCACAACACTCACGCATTGGAGACTGCGTCAAGCTCACAATGTAATTATGGGGAAACAGAGCAGCCAGTTACACACCTGAGTGCAGCTTGGATCAGAGCTGGTAACACACTCTGACACTGACGGGGAAAAGCTGGGAGTTAGTCTGTTAAAACACAATGACAGACAGCTACATCTACTGACATGGCCACGTTGACAGACTAAATATTTGGACTTAGGAGAAACAGAAAGGGACATGCTCCAGCATAGAGCATGAGGATGAAATTTTCCTGACCTTCATGCATTTCAAAGCACAAATATATTGTAAAAATGTGCTAATATGTCTAATAAAAGAGATGACACAAGCGTAAAATAAGTCCTGTGGCTATTATATTTTCTTTCATGGGCTGATAGCGTCGGTTCAAAGTTCAATTCTTTTTCAAGACACCTTTGAAAAGAAACACACCTTAAATTTCAGCCTGCTTGCACGGAAAACCACCCAGTCACAGCAGTAGCCACAATCCATACACCGTATTAACAAAATGGTGAAAATAATAGACTGACATTTTGGAAAATATGCTTCGTCTTTGAGATTAAGATAAGATCAATTCCATCGTCATGTTTGTGTGTTAAGTACTGACCTATGGAGGCGATTAGCCTAAATTAGCATAAAGACTGGAATCCAGGAAAACTATCAAGCTTAGGCAGCACTACAAGATTTAAAGGATTCGTGTTTGTTTAATAATTACACAAAAGAAATGCAACAACAAATTGCAGTTTAAGAGGGAGTTATGCACTGCAACCATTTGCTGGGGAAGAACACTTTGGCCACCTGTTAGTTTGTTACTATGTGAAAATGATGCCCCCTATTGCTAGTCTAATTTGATACTTGTGTGTTATTTAACATGGTAGAACAAATGCAACCATATATAAACCTTTATAGCTCCCATTCAATTAGCTGAATTGACTATGTAGGTGTTAATAATGCATTTCATTTAGACATAGCTGCTAGCAATCAGGTTTTGCAGCTATTTACATCACAATTTGTTGACACTTCTGTAATAGTCCTCGTCGTTGTTGCTATAATTTCCAAGGCAGAATTACAGCTAGGACGTAGTGACTTAAAAGACTTAATGAACATGTTTCCCAGAATGCTGAACGTTTTATTTTGTATGTCTTTGTATATCTAGCAATTGAATTTGCTCAAGCCATACTACAGGTATACACTACATATGCAAGACCTACTTGTAGTAATTTCAGGCCAAATATTTAGCAGAATTATGAAAAACAATAGAACCAAATGTAACACCCACATCTGTTTCTGCAGGTATGCCATCATAACACATAAAGCTTCAGCTTGATGACACACATTTTTAGTGTTTTGGACTCAAGCCGATGGCTTTTCTTTTTCTGACAGCACCAGTGATTGTTCTCTTCAACTGCTTTAAAAGATTACCTTATGACCTGACAAAATCCCCAACCGCGACTCCCTTTGTAAATTGATACAGGTTCAATGGACCAACGCTTCCTTCCACAGACCTAGCTACCACTTAATGCTTGTCTGTGCAAGGTCAGATTGTTGAATGTTCCTAATAGGATTCTTAATTAATGAATCAATGCCTGTTTCCCAGATTCCACAAACTGCATTGACTTGAACGTTGCTAAAAAACATTTCCATTAATCTTCACTTTCATGGACAAAGCCAGTACAATGCCATGTTTTCTAAGTTTTTAAATAAAAGGCATAATTAGGATCAAATTTATTTTGAAAAGATTGTAAAAAAAAAAAAAAGCTATTCAGAGAGACAAAGCTAAGCAAAGAGCTCTAGTGAAAGCACCAAACTACCAGTCCTGCTCAGTGGTTCAGATGTATTCAGAAAGCCATACTGCATGTGACTTGTACATGATATTACCACCTACCCTCTAACCAAATTGCCATGCATAAAGAAGCATGCTGTCTAAAGCGAGCATGATCAACTCTATGTATCAGCAAGTCCTCTCTAGAAGAAATAGGCATGTAGCTCATTAAGTCCATGTTCTGCCATGTTCACACTGAACCCTATCAACCTCTACATGACACAACATGACTACAGCAGCAGACTGAACCAATGTAGGTTTGGTGCAATACTGATTTATTTCTTCTTCTTTCTGTAATGTACAGTGCTAACTTCTGTCTCTCTTTGTTCTGTTTACTATAGGTTTAGTCTCACTTAACCAAATGGAGGAAAAAGTCTGAATTATCTTTTTCTCTGTGTAACATCCTTTCCCAGTGAGAGTATGAATATGTGGTTCTGTGTGTTCGTATTTGTACTTCTAACATTCAGGACTATTTGGACCATATTTCTATTAAAGTGAAGACATTTTGGCAAAGTGAGGACATTTTCGTAAATAATGATGCATTATTTACGATGCAGAAACAGCACAGTCAACGTATTTAACGTTATGCTTTAGTACTACCTACTGCAAAAAAAATCGGTCCATTTTGACGTTAAAATTTAGATCATCTGTACTGCTAATCTTGTCATGATCATTCAGATACCTTAAGTTAGCGGCCTCTAGTTTCACAGCAGTATGGGCTGCCATGGTGCAAAGCCAGCAGTAAAAGGTGGCCCTCGGCTAATGAGCTGCATGTGCTGTTTCTCCATGAGCCATGTAGATGACTGATAACATGAACCTAATCACATTTTAACAGTATTTCATCTGTGAAAATTTCAGTTCACTACTAAGGATGATCGGCCACCAACAAATATCAACCTGGGCTTCCTTACTCCATCTGCTTAAAAAGAAAATGTGTCCACTATCACATTTCACTGAGTTGATTTTTTTTACCTAATTCGATTTCCTGTGCATTAAAATACCAAGTCTAAAATCTGAACTTTGTTATAGATTCTGCTAAATTTGGGATATTTCCTAAGCAAGTATAAAGCATTCAACAGGACTGAATAACTAATAACTTTTACTGGCACAAGTTTGCTTACCTTACACTTTTAACACTGTATAATATTCATATAATATTCTTATACTATAGTATTTATGTTGGGACTGAAAATATGTTTTTTGAAGTGGTTTTAAATTGATGTTACCAAAGGTACTTTCTTACATCAAATACAAGTATAAACATATTCCTTGAAATATTGTTGAAGGGACTTACAATATATGCTGTCACTGTCACACTGTATTTTATAACTTTTACCCTTTAAAATCTATAGGCCTACACTTCCCTCAGGATAACTTGCATGCATCAACATTACTTTGCAAACCTCAATTATGTTATCGTCTAGGTTTTATAAAACTGCACTGTTGCAAAATTCTAGGAAGGCAGTAAAACTACAGTTTAAACACTCTTTAAATATATTGAAAGCGTGTTTAATCTATGCCTGGCATATGTCAGATCTACTGAATAAGGTCAGTACTGGTTCAGATCAGAACATCACTAATATCTGACAAAAACACAAAATGTTAAATGCCGTTTGCATACATGCAGCACCTTTAAACAACTGCATATGCTGTGCGTCTGTGAGCATACACACTCAGGTTGACTACTGTGCCAACACATCAGAAAAAGAAAAGGAGAAACAAAGGCAGACATAATGACCCAGTGAGCCAGGGAAAGAAGCAGTGGTGTGGGTAGGGCTCCAGCACCAGGCACAGGGTACAGCACCCTGCTTGAATATCAAAAAGCTCCCTCCCTTTGACCTTGAGATTAATATTTAAAAGCTGGCTACAGTCTACACACACACACACATACAGATAAGTGTGTGTGCACTTACACACACTCACACTGTTCACTGTGTGCCCTGCGGCCAGTGGCGCACTGAAGTCTTCCTCATTAACTGACTGTTCTGATTCTTGTATCTATAAATTCTGCATAAAGTAAAGGCTGATTATATACTGCATACATTCTAAGAGATGTGGATGAATGAGATATAGCAGGGTCTCTACAGGTATAAACAAGTTCAATTTAAGACTTTTTAAGAAAATTTTAATACTGCCTTAATCTCAGAACCCAAATTATCAACAGGCAAAAACCTGCTAACAGTCTAATACTGTTCTATGATGGAAAAAAAAACCCCTCAAAACTTATATATTTTCATATCAATCTTTTTAAGAGCTGTATTTGCTCATTTGTTTTCTTTGGTTTTACCATGGGTTTTCTTCTCTGGTATTTTACAAAACAGACAAATATTGTTGTTTTGTCAGTGTTTTGGACCATAGGTGTCCTTTTTCCCTTCTTTTATTAGTTAAAGTGTATTTAGGACATTTTAGGACTTTTTAGCCACGACTGATTCTCTGTATAGGTAGAATGCGTCTTAAAATTTTCACACATATCACAGATACTATAGTAATGTATTTGCCAGGTTTTGCCTAGTGCTAGGCTAAATTAGATATACAGAAAGAAATGATGTGCTTTTTTAAATGATTTGTATTTTTGACTAGGTTCCAGTTATACATGAATTGTATGAAATCCACAAAACAAAAAGGAGCAAATAAATAAAAATAGAAAATACAGTTTCTTCCCTCTGAATTTAGTCCTTATAAGTTTTTGGTTTTTTTAATTTTATATATTTCTTTATTCTTTAGTTTTTATTTTGCCCTGGTGACCTTTTGTTCATTTTCTCTTAATCTCTGGTGAACTAATTCATAGGCATTATGCAAACATTTTCAATTTTTCATGCACACAAATTTAAACAGAGTTTAACAAAGCATAGTGCAATGACCCCTATGCCATGCCAAGTGAGATTTAATTGATTTAGAACAGCAATAGGCAGTCCATATTCCTCGAGAGCCACTGGCCTGCTTGTTTTCCCCGCTCTACTCACTGTTGATCACCTGGATCAGGTGCGTTCGGTCAATCAGAAACTGATTAACTGAACTGGAAGATACCAGTTCACTTCATCTCCACCCTTGAAATAGCATTCATCTCCGTATGCAATGAAAGCACTGAAAGGATGCCTTTTCTATAGTATGTAAAACAGGGAATGTAAAAAATTGGTAAACTGTCAATGCATTTGTTGTGTTTACACTCCAACTATGTTCGTCTGTGAGGAAATGCATCTTCAAACAGATCCATTTCAGCCGCATCAGTCAAGATGGTTGTCCTTCCAAAATAAAATGTTTGTGTTGGTGCAAAACACACAAAAACACAAACATTAACAGAAATTCCCTGCCATGGACATAAACACACACTCTGTCCTTTCTCGCTGCTCTTTCTTCCACCCAATAAACCCAGTTCTGTCCACTAGTGAGGGATGCAAACACACACAAAGGTATAAGTGGTCATGATGTCTGAGGCTATGCGTTTCATCTTCCATTTGTGTGTGTTACGTATATGTGCCATAAAGTCTGAACAATACTGTCTGCTTAAAATATTTGATGTAAAAAAATACAAATGTGTTTTTGTGCAGAGGCGTCGATGTTTAAATTATATTAGTATTTTATAAGTGCTGCAGTTTTGCTAAAATATAGACCAAACACAGCTATAAATATTTACATATTTACAACTGCAGTGCTGTCTGCACTGAGCATAAAATTGTGAACATTTACCATCAGTTTTCACCAAAAAACTACCCTGCATTTAGCACATGACCACCAGATTTGACAAACTGCTGTTAAAAGGGCTGACAGCAGAATTTTTTGGCAACTGGTGCAGAACGATCAATGTGGGATCTCATTCAAAAATGAAAAACATTAGCAACCCCAGTCAAATAGTGAACCATCATTGCTGATTGATGGATGCTGACGGGCGATAAAGACGAATGGAAGCCAACAAGGAAAATGTTGGTTACGTATCGTAACCCAAGATTCATTGGGCTGCGCACCAATGAGACAGAACTGCCATTGACTGTACTGCCGGTGCTGACCAGCCAAAAAGTCAGAAAAAGAGAAGAAAAAGACAAGTCACAAACTCTTTATCCCTTTTAGTCAAAACTGCTTTATCTAATGTTTTGATGGTGTTTATCAGGGCAAAGTGATTGTACCCTCTCAGCTCCCGTATTGTACCCACAGTTTAAAATGACTATTTAGTGAAAAGTGATGAAGTAGTGGAGTTTATTAAGACAGACAATTAGCTACTTGTATGGTAGCAGTTAATTTGGATGGGCATTACTGACAGCTTTAGTGATCGGTCATCTTTAAGAGATATTGCTCATGGAAGATATTTTCAAATGTCACAGTAGAAAAATTACAGCTGAAAATATGAAAATGATGGCTGAGTTCAATTTAGCTGCTTCAGTTTCAGGGTCCTGTCATAGTGCATGCTGACTAAGAACTAAGGCATTGTTATTGTTATTACTAAAAAGTTCTTATAATGATTCAAAATGTCTGCTGTGAAAAAAAAAAGTAGCCTATTTGAAGGTACATTATTATGTAAGAAATATATATTCAACATATTGTACAGAATGTACTATGTAGTTTTGTTTTGTACAAAAAATGTATTTTCTGTACACTACTTCCTGCATACATTTTCAAATAACATCAATTTCTATGTGAAATAAAGAATGTATCACTTTCTGGGCTAAGAGAACTATTTGGTTGTGAACATAAAATTAGAGCCCAACTGACATACTGGCCAAGCCAATTCAACAATTTCTGCTGACCGCATGCTGTTGTATTTGCTGTTAGTGCTGTGATTTTGAGAAATTTACTTTTTACAACTATCAAATGTTCTGATGTCTGATTCACAACACACCAATAACCCATATATCAGGTATCTTATAAAATTGCCCCTGCTACAATACGTGTATAAGTTACAAAAAGATATATTATCAGATCTTATAAAGTCCCAAATTACCTTCAATATAAACTAATTTAGCACCATTGTATTAAAGAAGTTTTGTTTAAAGGGGACAAAGAAAAACAACCAGGAGGTACAGTATTGACATGTCACATGTTCAACATGTTGCTACAAAGCTTCTCTATGCATCCTTCTCTCTATCTGCTCCCATTCTCTCATACACTCCCTCCCTCTCTGTCCAACACCCTCTCTTATCCACCTTCTAAGTTTCTCTCTCTCTCTTTCTGTCTCACTCAGACATCGTCTGTCTTTTATTATCTCCTACTTACCTCCTGTACCTGTTTCTTTTGCTTTCACCACATCTTCACTCCCTCTTTCAATTTTGATATCCACAACTTCCTACATCTCCTTGCAGTATCTATGAACACATGCCTTGTCTGCCCTTCCTATATTTATCTTTTTCCTTATCTGGATCTCCCTCTCTCTCTTCATGCATGCCTATTTCTCGGTATCTGCTCTCTCCCAGTCTCAGTGGACTCAGCTCTCAGAGGAGGAGGGTGCAGAGGGAGGAATGAACCTGAAATGGTAAATGGTTTATTTCTGACAGCTCAGCAGCTGCATTAAGCATCACCATGTTCCAACTAAAACCAGATGAAGGTAGCAAAGTAAAAGAAAAAAACCAACAAAAAAACAAGTTATATTCATCATGGTAATTGTGTGGGTGCTTTGGGTACGCGGGCGGTTGGGTGCCGATGAGGGATAGCGCTGCTCACGGGCCTCCCTGGCGTCCATGAATCACAGCCAGAGCCGCTCGCCGGCACTCAGCCACCATAAAACAAAAGATGGAGATGAAAAATGCAGCAATTAAGTGATTTGATTTCTGCTCTACCCTTCTGTCCTCCTTTCTACCAGCCCCCTTTCTGGTCATGCACACAAACAAAGGCAACACAAACAGAATAAGAAACATTCTTAGAGTACTTCTTTGCAAACCCATAAACATGTCTTATCAAGTCCATGTATAATCTTCACATATCACTACAATTTATTTTACCTTAACTTTTTATATACTTCGTATTTCTTGATTTTATTACAGTATGTAATGTAGGATGGTGAGACCCCTGCAACAACAGCTTATGAATGGATTGCTATGAGTGGCCATCACTGGATCAACACATAATTTGACCTCATCATAAACTGTTAGAGTAGCCATGCAGACTGATTACAATAGGCCTGGATTAGAGGACATAAACTACAACTACACTTGTGCTACACAAATGTTTCAATAATCCTACAAATATCTACTATAAAGCACTGTGACCCACACCTACAGAAGCAGAACCTAATTTAACCAAAACAAACAACTTTGGTGCTGTTAGAAACAACAAACAGCAAACATACTGGAATCAGCTATTGTTAATGTTAAAAGATAGTTGAGACAAATATTAACAAAATTGTACAAAGCAATGCAGGATTATCTGATATATTCTGATTTTTAGGTGCAATACACACTGACAGTGCATGACATGTATCAAATACACCCACACCCTATGTTTTCCAGTGGTACACCAGATCCGTACATAATTTTAAAATTTTTTTTTTTGTATGTATTTGTGCTATTACTGAGACATAAGAGAAGAAAAAGAAGTATGACATGAACCAAAGCTAAATATATATGGAATCAAATGGAGGATATTGTGGTTACCTGGTATGTACTTTGACCATTCAGCTACAGTACTTCTCTAGTATGAGTTGTAGTTGTCTGCATGGTACAGCCAGAGAGTGCTTTGTTTGATGTATTCCCAAATGACACCCATGTTTCTTCAAACTCCAGCACCCTAGTTTGTAAAACGTCTTCTGTTCAAATGTTTACTGTCCAATATCTGGTTATGTCACATGTAAAATATTTTCACATTTTCAACTATTGTGATTCATTCAGCTGACAAAATCTCAACAATTCAAATGTATCATTGATAACATTTTACATGTTTGGTTCAAACAGCACATCTAATGAAATATTCTTTTGTCTATTTAAAAACACACAGTTCTTCATTTTGAACATTTGCCTTGCTTATGTCAGATGCAAAGCTACTTACCAACAGAAAACTCTTCAAATTCTACTATAATCCCTCATTCTACCACGAAACACTCACATTATTAAAGCTCAAATCTTAAAATGCAACCTATCATAGCTATAACTAAAACACTGAAAAAATGTATAATTAATTGTAATTTCTGGTAATTAATTATTTCTATGAAGCATCACTATCTCTTCCTCTGTTACCTCTCTGGAGCAAACATACTAGAACAATTTACCTCCTACACACTGCAGCGTGGAGACTATATTTAAACACTACACACTCTATGAAAAATGTGGATGCTTTAACATTGTTTAGCATGGGGGGAGTTGCTTAATGGGACTTGGCTAAGCATGTGTAATTAAGAGCAGGGGTAAGTGGTGAGTTGCAAAGTGCATGGTGTGTGTGTGTGTGTGTGTGTGTGTGTGTAAGTGTGTTTGTGAGGGATATGGTAGCAGCATCAGGCCATGATGGAGTGCTTTGCGGAGCCAAACACCCATTCAGCAAGCTGTGTGCTCATTAATCCTGCCAAACTCCACTTGTTACATGCACGCACAGGAAATCATGAGGCTAGGTAAACAGGGAACTGCTGCGATCCATCACTGCACACCAGTGAACACAAGAACACACACACTCATGCAGTGTACATGCAAAATGATAATCTCATACACATGCAAACATACAGTCAAAACACACACAGCTCTGCATGGATGGGACAAACAGATGCAAACACAAACATGCATTAAAATTTTTATCTGTTGTCTTTTAGTAAGTACTGTACATACAATACTGTTTCTCCCAACAGTTGCTGGTGAAGTGAGAGACAGTTTCAGTATCAATCTAGAACTGCAACATCTCTCCTGTAGGTGAAAAAGAAATCACACCCATTGCTGGTGAAGCCCTGCACTTGCTATTAGTGGAAAGAAATACTGCTACAAAGCTTGGAAAGAAATCAATAGAGCTTGACCCCAGTTTGACCTCTCGTTGAATGGAGAAGTTATGGGAGCACACTGGCCTTGACATTAGCTTATTTGATGTGTATTTTCCCAACAACAGCTCTCTCTGGTCTCTCCTTCCTTTCTTTCTCTTCTTTTTTCTCTCTCTACTAGCTTCAATTGCTTTTTTTTCCATCTCCTAAATGCTTGTGAATACACACAGATTTATATGCGCGCACACACACACACACACACACACACACATACACACATCACATGACAAATGTTGTATAGGACCAGTTACACAGCCTAGTGGTTAGATGCAGTGTTGGAGCAGATCTGTTATATCTATATGCCCGCCTGCCTGGTGCATTTACTGAAGCCATCAGCGAAACGACATTCCATATATCGTTGACAGAGAGTGGAACAATACTATTTACACCAATTTAACCCTGGGAAGGGGGGATTTCCAGTAAATGGACTTTTTTTTTTTTCTCTTCTTGTTTGAATATCGAGTTTTCAAAATGGCCACCCTTCAGGAGGACAGATGGGACTCCTAAGCTGCTACTTACATTTTAATAAACTCCATTACAATAACAAAACAACAACAAAAAACAAGGCAAACAAACAGAAAAAAATAAAATCCTAGTGTTAGGATATTATTATTATAGAATTTACAACTACAGTTTCGCTCATATTTTACCCTGTTTGCAGCTGTAGGGTTCACCCGGGTGAACAACTCATATTTACCCAGCATGGTCTCACTCCACTAAGGCAGCCTGGGAACACAAGACCTGATAAGGTTAAAGGTCATGGGTTACCCAGGGGCCAATCGGGGACAAGTGGTGGAGTAGGTTCAGGCTTTGGGTGGATGCAAAATGTCAGTGGGGTCATGTCAGGCCAGAGGAAAGACTAGCTGTGTGATGGATTCAGTAAAAAGTGACAAAAAAAAGAGGGTGTATTTTATTATGATACTGCAGTTAAAAAAGGTACATTGCTGTTTTCAAAATGATCGTCCTGACTTTGATATTTTATGGGGCCATTCTTTAACTTATGTGCTAGTAGGATGGGAATTTTTCAATACAAATGACAAAATAATAAGCAACTTTAATATGCCTTTCTTTAAAAAAAAAAAAAAAAAAAAAAACTTCATGAACACCAACTTAAAGTATATCTCAGTGTACAAATAAGTGAAACAAAACAATGGGCAAAAGCTTCCTTAAGACCTTTTCTCCTCCCATTTTAGCCACTTATAAAAACAGACATGACCCACTGAGTGCTGCAAACCTCAGTAACAATGCCTGAGTGACAGAACTGGAGCTCTACCTTCCTGCTGCCCAGCATACACAGCACAACCAGACTAACAATGAAACCAGTATGAGTGGAGACCTGTCAATCATAGGAAACCCATCTGTCAACTGCCCAGATACAAATGATGATCTCCTGAAATCATATGCACCACACACTGCCACACACACAGTACAGTACCTTTATATGAGTGTGCAGGTACTGTAGATAAATGCACATAGACACAAACAATCAAACAAGTATAAACAAAAATGCACACATCCTCAAGCAAAATGCACATAAACATACACACAGCC
Organism: Mastacembelus armatus; assembly: GCF_900324485.2. Taxonomy (NCBI): domain Eukaryota; kingdom Metazoa; phylum Chordata; class Actinopteri; order Synbranchiformes; family Mastacembelidae; genus Mastacembelus; species Mastacembelus armatus. Next base: position 7,925,568 of record NC_046648.1, read on the forward strand.
CATCCAAAGTGTTGATGCCCAGACTGTAGAAGTCATCAGGGACCTGTAAAGCATTACCCTCTCCACTCCAGAAATAGCCTTTGTAATGTATTCTTACCGCCACCGACTCTTTTGCACAATAGTGCCCTTAATAACACACTCCATTTCTGTTGGCATAAATAAGGGCTCCATTTCCATCTTATTTCATGCAAATGAGAGCGCCAGCGCCCAAACAGGTAGTAGGAGTAGGGTGTGAGTGGAGTGTGGAAGTGTGTAGTCGCTGAGTGTAGTGGCATGATTGGGGACGAGCGAATTTAAATGAGCGTTGGAGAGACCCCACAATGTGCCAATGACTCCCACGCCAGCCTGCCAACGGTGTGACAGACAGCGTCACTTATGGGCCCTGCTGCCTGCAAAGGGTGCCATGAAAGGGGCAGACGCAAAACCAATATTTATTCAGGAAAATGGTTCCCTGGAGAGAGAGTATTGATGCAGACAGAAGAGTTAGTAGGCACTGGTGCAGCCCACTGCCACGCCATTTCTCTGATTTGCTGAGTCCTTCAGTTGCTGTGTTTTGGTGAACAGAGATTGGCTCTCTTTTTGGTAACCACGGCAAATACAAGAAGCCACAGCGGGAAGCGACTGCATTGAGAGTGCTTCTCACTGGGGATCCTGAGACTGATGAGGACAGGCTATCTGAGAACATGTCTGTACACAGATCATGTAAAAGTGCTATTTCAACAGAAGATTCACAGCCAATGGAAAATGCGTGCTGTGACATCACTGATAATGGTGTTACTTGTTTACACTCCCCCTTAAAATCTTAATGTTAACTTAGAAGAGTACTCCATTGCTATTGCATTGCAGTCATTATTAGACTCACAATGGACAGAATCAAAATTGATTTAGAGAAATTCTTGTATTCCATTTTGTGCAGTGTTAATGCTGCATTACCAAAAAAAAAAGGTTTTGATTGTAAACCTCTGTCAGTAAGTTTGCATGTTCTCTCAATGCTCCTTAAACAAGGCGATATAAGATAGGCAGTCTGCTATTTCAAAATGAGATTCAGTGAAATAGTGGCTTCTTTAGCTACAAATCTTTTTAACAACTATACATATGAACATTTCCCACTGTCATAACACAAAGTAAATAAATAAATGTAAACACAGTTACTGTGTGAAGTATAATTAAAGCATGATATGACCTGCTCATGTACAATACGCCAATGTTTATGAGAGTGAAATTTGGCATTAAACAAAAACAAAACCTTCCTTTTTTTAAAAAGGTAATATCAATGTCAGCAGTTGATTGCTGATCATACTGATAATTGATATTTCATCCAAACACAGCATATAATGGAGCTCCCTCTGAGCCCCTCTATAATTATATTTCTATGTGACAAATATGTGGTCTCAGATTATTTTTCAAGAAGTACAAAAGACCCTAAAAAGCCAGTGGCAATAAGTTATTTTTGTGGTGGCTGATGATGCAGCTTGACTGTTTCTTCTGTGAAATGCATAAATGACCTGCTGATGTGAAATTTTGCAGTCCTTGAATTTATCATTTTGTTATGGAGTTTGTCTCCATCGTTGGTGCCTCTGCCTTTCATAGCAATAGCTTGCCTGTCAACAAATGTGTTTGTGTGTATGTATGTGTATGTATATATGTGTATGTGTGTGTGTGTGTGGGGGGGGGGGGGGGTGATTGCTTCCTTGGGCTTTATTCTGTAGAGGATGTTTGACTTCTCTTCTTCTGAGTTCTTATTTCTACTCTAGTCTTTTGCTGTTCTAAACAAAAACGTATCAGGTTTGTCAGAAGCTCTCCAGGCATCACACAGCCACATCTAGCATCAGGTGTTCAGAGCACCATGAAAGAAGCTCAGCTTTGTATCAATCGGTGAAGTAACAAAATCAGCATACATTTGTTTTGAAAATCTTACTTTAACTCAGTGAAACCAAAGTTAGTCATGATTACATAACACATTTAGAAGATGTGGCTGTAGAGGAGCAGGTAAATTCTGAGGGAGCTGGATAAGGTGGGGAGAGGTTTACAGGGATGGATGGTGGTCAGATAAAACAGCTCCAAGCTCACTTCAAGGAAAGGTTAATGTCTCTCTCTTGATTTCTCCATCTCTCCCTCCCTCGCTTTCCCAGCTGAGGTCTGTGCGACTTACAGCAGGTCCAGACTGCATTAGATTAAATCATAAATTAGCCACCCACCTCCACATCTGCACCCCCTCCCTATCTCACTTTTTCCTTTCTCGTCCTCCTCCTATCTCAATCTCACTCCCCCTTTATTCTCCTATATTCCATTCCCCGTGTATTTCTCCTGCTCCCCCACTATTATTTCTCCCCAGCTCTAATCATTATTCTCTTTTCTTCACCCCCCTCATTTCTCTCACTCTCCTTCTACTCCACACTATGAATGTCTTTTCTGTTAGAGCACTGATACAGTGGGTTTGGACAGCAGTGCTTGTGAGTGTGGCGTGCTGTTGGGTTGAACGTGTTTTGAGTAGTGCGTTACAGTATTGTGAAGTAGAGGCATGATAATATATTACTGCACACAACATTGTTCTACTTTTTCAGTCTGTAATCAATAAAGAGCTGAGGTGGAGGAACACAGGAGCAGGTTAATGTGCCCATACGTGGCACAAATCACCTTTTTATCTAGTCAAGTGTGTTTATCTACATCTAACAGTTTTAGAAACTAGCTGACTACCTGAAACATATAACTTTAGTCTTATTGCATCATTTCATATATGCAAATGCATTTGAAAGCCAGAGATGAAACTTTTAACCAATACATGACACTAACATGAGCTGAATTTGCTAGCTAGGCACTTACAAATAAGTCAAATCTGAGACAGCCCGATTTTATGTATCATTTGAAACAAGTTGATTTTGACTGGAAATGGAAATCTCTTATTACACAGGTGTTTTTCCTCCTTGTTTTGGCAGAATAAGACTTTTAATAATATAAAAAGAGATGTGTGTCTACATGGGAAAACAGAATAATTAAGGAAGACACACACTTCTACAAAGATAGTCGTAGGCCCCTCTTGTAGTTTGCAGAGGGGCCTATAGAGAACTCTTGTGCAACACTTCCAAACTGCACAATGTGTAGATTTGTGGTCCTGTGAATCGAACATTACTTGGTGAAGCAGGAAAGAATGGTGCCCGCTTTTTTTGATTTTTAAAGTACAGTTATACATTTAATTTCCATTTTTGGTTTTATTTTTCATTTCTCTGTATTTTGGTTTTGGTCCTCCAGTTTAAAAACTGACGTTAGGTTCAAGTATGACAACAGACAACCTATATGAACATCTGCACATGTTGTCAGTTATTGTCAATAGACCTACAGGCATAGACACATGTTCCAGACTTAACAGAGTGTTGGTGGTTTAAGAACCTAGGCTAGAAAAAACAAAACAAAACAAAACAAAAAACAACAACAATCTCACATTCAACCCCCACACACACACGTTGCTTCACTGCTCCACTGTAGAAAAAAGGGGAATAAAATAGAGTGACCCTGCCACTAGCAGCTCTTTTCCCCCCACCGCTCTCTGCCGCCCCTCCCTTGCCGTGTGAAATCAAATTTCCATGTGGCTCCTGTATCTGTTGCGCAGCGAGGTGATTTATCAGGGATGCAAAGAGCATGCAGAAACAATCTTTATTACATCCATTTCCTGCTTGTCAGCCGGGATCATGTTGGCTGTTCATTAAAGGCGCGGCGCAGGTGAGGAGAATGCATCCCGATGCCTTGATAGATTGTCTGCTCCCCTGTGGTGACAGCAGCTGGATGGATTGAACAGCGGGGGGTGAGGAGCAGGGAAAAAAGCGCTGACTCCGTCGCTCCCCCTGTCAGGCACACTTTCACATAGCCGGCCAGTGTCATTTCCACCAAACATCTCCAAATACACATGCACACTCAGACTTCTGACACTCTTTGGACTTAAGCCAGGAGCCTGTCTGAATGCATAGATGCATGCAAACAGAAGTATTAAAGGACACTGATGTAAAGATGCTGAAACACACATGATAAAGATGAGGTTTATCTTATAACACAGCTCACTGCAGAAAACATGAGTGTTAACATTTAAAAAAAGTTAACTGTGACAGATATGTGTGTAATTTAAACAGGGCATTTATAGCTGACTCCTGTTTAGTTTCATTGTGAAATAAATATTCATTTTAATATCCAAAAAATATACTCATGCAGGTACTTTTGTGTTGCTTGGCAACTACTTTGTTTTCAGTAATTGCTTATTTTGTACTGAGGAGACCCTCAACAGCAAGCAGCCATGAGTTCAGTGGGTTTTGTACAATACTTTACAAATGCATAGTAATAAGAAAGCCTGTTTTGTTTACACTATGTACGGAAAAGAGTTACATTCATATTCTAAATACTATGATAAAATTAGATCAAGTATAATGAAGCTTTGCACTGATATGTGGCTAAGTCAACATACTCTACCCTCCAAAAGTTTGCAAATGTCCCAAAAGTCTTAAGTTTTATAATGTATTTTTACTTTCATTCAAGCTTATTACTATACAATATTATTTCTGAAGTTTAAAACATCATGTCTTAATATAGCAAAGTAAATGGACACAAAGTCCAAAGTAATTAAAGAGCAAAGCCTACTCAAAATGATCACCATTAAGTTTGACTTTCAAAAGCTGTTTTCAAGATTTCATTTCTATCCCAGAAAGTGATTTAACAACATCTAAACCAACAGTGATTTCAGGCCATCTCATACTGTAGCCTGGTAGGAGCTTTAAAATATAATGGCCAATGTCAAACCATCTCTTGCTAACATGTCATAGATGAAAACCTTACATCACCACAGCACTAAATAAAATCCCTGTAAACTTAATACACTGACACTTCCCCAACTGGCATGTTCAGTTTTATAGTATTGATTACTTGACATGATGTTGAATAAAGAATTGCAGTACAAAACACACACGCACACACGTGCGCACGCACGCACGCGTGCACACACACACACACACACACAAACACACTAGGCACAGTATAACTTCTGTGTAATTCCTAGATTACAAGTTTGCTTTTGTTTTTAATTGTTACAAATTTAAAGTTTTAGCAGAAATAAAATATATCATGCTTAGTTAAATTTGTCAAAAGTAATGCAATATAATTTAACTTAGACTAGACTTACAGGTGAATTATTAACAGAACCTGTGCATCTCCTGTAAGGAGACACAAACGCTCTCTAAAGTACAGTAGTACTAGAAAAATAAGAAAAAATAGAGGCACTATGGGAATAATTTTCCTCTGTATAAAAATTACCTTGCTTTTAAATTAAAATAACAGAAATAGTACTTCATACTACCAACTGAACTTAAAGTACATGGTTAACAGCTGGTTTGGAATTACAATTTTGTAATTATTTACCCATAATTACACATCAGTATGGGTTTGTTGGTACACATGGTCGGGAAAGGCTCTAAATGCACAGAGAGAAACCACTGAGTTGGATTTTATGCAGAGAAAAGAGCATATTTATGCTTTAAGTACAAAAGTGTGCATATGCAATAAAAAAAAACTGGTCTGAGGGTAGAGTCAGAAGTAAACCTAAACACAGGCACACAACCTGAAGGTGGCACAATGGATGTGATTCAAAACTTATAGAGGACCTGCCTCAGATGGCAATTACATTACCAGTGAAACAAAAGAACTGAGCTAAAGCAATGGAGATATAGAAAGAAGGCTGAAGTGGAGGAGGAGGGGCGCCTTTCACTCAAAGAAAAATAATTTATTTCATTGTGATATTAAAATCAATAGGCATCGATTGAAAGGTGGCTAAAGGTGAGCGTGTACATGATCTTCCAGTTGTGAGAGGCAGACAGTCCGAGAGAGAGAGAGATGGAGAAAATGAAGATGGGAGGGAAGAAAAAGGGTGGCCAGAGGAAGAAGTCACCTCCTACCTAACAAAGAAGGAACAGAAAAAAGGAGAGGAAAAGAGCAAGAAAATGAGAGCATAAGGAAAAGGAAGAGCCAGAGAGAGAAAGCCAAAGAGTGAGAGCTCTTGCCCAGTGGAATCAATACAGAGAGGTGGAGCAGAGTACAATAGCCTCAGAGGAGAGGAGATTCAGTGGTGCAAGTCTAATACTCTCTGTCTCATACACACACTTACATTAACACACACATCACACACACTCACCCCCTCTCTGAATCCTTTTTGCTCTTGCTTTCTCCTGACATTTCCTTCTATATCCTTCCTCTATTTAATTTCTCTCTTTCTCTCGCTTGCTTGCTCATTCTGTATCAACCCTCGACCCCTCACCATTCATACCCCCCGAACAACACACACACACACGCCTGTATGCAGAGCAGAGACAAATCCTTCCTACCAAAGCAGCACCTCTCACCACAAGCAGAAAATGAAGTAAGAACAAATACACAGCAAATATATATATATATTTATATACACGGTATGTGGACAAAAACATGCATGCTCATTCACAAATCTATCATTTCTTGGAACACACGCATATACTGCAGAGTCAGAGGCACTTGGATGCAAAAAAGTGTCACATGTACACTTTAACACACATACATAGAAACAGCATACTCCAACACTACTCCAGCTCTATCAGCACTTGAGACTAGTGAGGCTTCAATTAGTTCTTGATGAATGAGCCCATAAGATGCTGCTCTCTCATTTCCCTTGTTGCCAGATATCCCAGCAATCAGAGAGAAATGAATTCTCATTGTGGCGTGACTGAGACGAAGATGACGGTGAAAGTGGCGGTGGCGGTGGGCACTAACATAAATCATTCACCCTCTCCACTGTGGGCCAGAGTTCAGCTTCATCACAACAAGCTTGACAAATTTTCAATATTAAATCTTTTAACAGTGTGCACTGCAGCCTGTTGTAAACGATACAAAGGCAAACTGTATTATGTAAAATGAAACTAACTGCTACAAACTAATTTTGTGTTTGAAAATATTCCAGAATATGCCACAATTTTCTTGTTTTGGTTTCTCGAAAAGTCACATATATATATATATATATATATATATATATAATCAGTCTAGGGGCATATGTGTTGTTATGAAGGCTCAACTCACCATCATCGATGATGCTGACCACTACTCCGTTTCCAGTGATGTTTTTGCTCCAAACTGGCATCACATTCAGATCAAACCCACTGGAGATGTATTCACCCTGCGCAAACTAATCATACAAAAACACAACATTATTATCAGTACTTCAAAAGGAGTACTGCAATCAGTGGTTTATATTTGAACATAAATCTAAACTAAAAGTACGTCTTTGCACCTGTATGCAAGTACAGGCTGTATTTGTGCAGATTAAGTGAAATGCTGCAGTTGTGGCATGAAATTGCACTTGTGCTTTTGCCTGCTAGTGGTGCATTCATCAGCATTATCCTTTCTCTTTCATCCACTTTTTCTCTATAATGTGTGTGCCATGCAACATCACCGTTCCTCCCATCTACTATTCTGCATCTGATCTCTAGACTACTACATTCCTGCTCCAGCTTACCGCTGGACCCAGTCACCTGCTTGCCCGGCTGCTCACGCAGACATGGGGTTCCACCTGCCGACGCAGTTTTCTTCCTACTAATAATAGATTCAACCTGCTCCAACTGTTGCTCCACATTACATACTATTATGTCGTCACATAAGATTTCAGTGACAAGGTGCTGTGCATTATTACACCATGCCATGGTATAAATACAACTTTAGTTGTGCCAAGTTAGTAAAAGACATTGCTGATAAGATTTGTTGTACATGATTCTGTGTTCTGCACCTAAAAACTGGAAAATTATCTGTTTACACTTTAGCTCTGTTGATGATGACAGCACTTGTTGCACACTGTAACCTATAAAGGAGCCAATACTAGCAATTCGTAAGGACATGGACTACATTTCATTTGTAGTGTTTTTATTTTTTTTGTAAAAACAAAGGTGAAATAAAGTTTTATCCATTGCTAGACCAAGTATTATTAAAATTCAACTGACACCAGGTTACAGTCAGGCCATCATTTTGCATTTTTGCCTACTCATACTGTAGGTAAATGCATGTGCATTAATGGACATGCAGTATATGTATTTACTATAAGTGACTTAGTTGTGTGTTTGCATAAGAATTTGTGTACATCCCCATATCTGAGTGCACTCAATACATAATATGCATGTTCAATGTGCCCATAAAGAGCCCACAGGGTTCATAGACACAGATCTACCCACATACACACACACATTTGAGCCCTAGCACGATGAGGTAAAAGAGACATCGTTGAGGTTCCCATGAGCCTTAGTGACTCCACAAATTATGTACAATACCTTCATAAACACATACACATATACTTTACAAATGCAACTTCAGTGATGCATCTGCACACACAAACACTCACAGGCATGTTCACAGGCACCCATCAATACACACTTGAACAACACAACAGCGGCAGACACACATAAACATACCCCCAAAAAGATAGTGAGCAAACAAAATGTCAGCAGTTGCCCCAAACTCCCCTGCCTACACACACACAACCAATTTGATATTCAAAGTGAGTGTTTCAAGAGGCTTCAACTGTGTTGTTGTTATCATGATGAAGAGAGAGAGAGAAAGAGAAAGAGAGGAAGAGAAAACACAATGGAGAAAAAAAACTACTCTGTAGTGGGATAGTGGGATAGTGTGTCTGTGTTTGTGTGTCTGTGCATGCGAATTTGTTTGTTGTGTGTTTAGGGGGTTGCATCTGGGGACCAGTGCTGCTTTGTAGTGTGTGAGAATAAAGCAGATGAATGGAGGGAGCTAGCAAGCTAACGTCCAGTGCACGAGGACAGTCCCTGGGGAGTGCATCCACACGCACGCACGCACACACAAATGTGCACAGAATCATAATCATTCTCTAAAGTAGTGAAACACAACCAACGGCTCAAACACAACCATGGACATGGTATGGACAGAGAGACACACACATACTGACACATGTAGACATGCTCAAGTGCACATAAAAACCTGCACAGAGTTGTAAATAAGTTCATGAAACATTACAGTAAAAAAATAAAAATCATATGCACTCAAAGTTGATACAGAAGACACGTGACCAGAACGACAATACAATCTCTCTTGCTTCTCTGCCTTTATCTCAGCTGCCTCTCAGCCACAGCACACACACACACACACACACTCACACTCACACTGCCTTTCACACACCATCCACAACAAGCACGTCCAGGATGTTGTATGGATTTTAGCAGCTTTAAACAAGCTTCTCTGGAGGAGTTGGACTCAGGCTAAGCAAGGACACAATGACGTCCACACGCCTTATGTGTGTGTGTGTGTATACACTGTTCAGCCATGATGTACACACAAGCTTTTAGCAAACATATATACACTCACACACGCACATACAGTGCACGTCTAGTCCTGGCAGGCTACCAAACCTGAGCAGATTACTGACCCTCAATCAATATCCACGTCCACCAGAGGCTGATTAAACACAACAGAATGAAAGCAGGGGAAGAGGGCGAGCAAAGGAGAGAGAGCGATTTGGTGTGAGAGAGAGATGTCGGCAACTTTAAAAATGCTTTACATTTTTCTTGATTGGTGAGTTGTTAAAAATTATATTTATCATTTACTTTATGCAATCGAACTGCAGTTATAGCTACAGTTTATAACCTAGTTTTTTTTTTGAAGAAGTTATATCCTCCATCATAGTCACTTATGAGTAATCATGTCAAAACAGAACAGTTAGTAGATGAGATCATTCACACTCACACAAAAACTGTCTGATTTTTGTTTCACTACTGCCATATGTCCTCCCATCTTCTCTCCTCACTTCCTGTTTCAGTCTTTACCACCCTCCACCTACGTCCTGAGTAACTCCCCCTTCTTGCCCCAAGAGCTAACATGTCAATCAATCTGCTACTGGTTGCCGTGGTGAATCTCTGACCCCCCCCCCTTCCCATGTGGTGCTGTCAGATTACACCCTCGCATGTCAGTCAAGCACATTCGCATTGTTGATTGGCTGAGCCCAGCTAACCTGCCTTTGTGTGTCTGTGTGCACGCATTGGTGTCAACTTGAGATCCTTTGGCAATACCACGTTGTACCAGATATGTATTATAGATACCAGTATAGATCACATCATGCTGTTGATAGAAGAACAAGAGGAAAACCTTTTCATTTAATTTGCTTCTTCTTTGTATGAGCACTATAATCTGACAGTATCACAACATTGCCTGCAAAAGTTAGAGAAGTTTTGGTTATTTCCATTTTGAGCTCTAAGTGTGTGGGGCAATTTTACAGAAAAGCAAAGACTGAATGACACAGTAGTACTTGTCCAGGGGAAGATGTTTGACTCAATTCAATTGGACCTCTGCAGAGACAGTTGGATATTACACACACAAAAACAGGAAAACTTTAAAACCCTTTTCATGAAAACAACGTTGGCATTTTAACAGCATTTGCCCATCTTATGGAATCTTTTTTTTTTTTAAATGAACCAATTCATTCGGATTGAGGAGCTGATCAGAGGCATTTTTATTCTGGTTGAGATCTAAATCTGATTATTAAAGGAATTAAAAGCTATAAATGCAGTAATTCAATAGCCTGGACTGTAGTTAATATTGTTGTCCTAGTAGTCAAAATATGACATTTTTATACCCAAACTAGTACCAGCTCTCTACTCTTCATAAACACAGATCGGTCAAATACTGTGAACATGATTCTACTGAATGGATGAGCTTGTCTTGTTGTTGCAGCCCAGTTGTGTGTCAGTGTAACTCCGAGCCTCATCAGTCCTCGACATCTGTCTCAGTTCAACACGAACTACCCCCTTCACCTCCTCTTTCGCTCCCTCTCTCTTTCTCTATAATCTACCTACCTCCCTCCAGCTTCTGTCTCTACCCCCAGTCACACATGAAAGCCTGCCTGACTTATGCCTGTCAGAGGAACATCCTTCACCATGAGGACAAGAGCTGAGAGGAGGCAGGGAGATAAGCCCAAAGCACACACAAACACATGCACACATGCACATACACTCATACACAATTACACCCACCAGTTCCCACTGCATGGGCCAGAGCGGGTCATTGAAGGTGAGGGACTGGTCACTCTTCTTCTCCTCAGGTTGTCTGTCAGTTGCAGACTGTTTCCTCTGGGAACCTGGAAGCGCACAGAGTCATTATGCATGTATGTGTGTGGTGTGTGTGTGTGCATGTGTGTCGTTTTTTTTCTTGTCTTGAACTATGACTTCAGGAAGTCCCTTGTTTCCAACCAATGGTGAAAGGCCTCCCAGATTCCCTTTCTCTCTAGTGAGGTGGAATACTGCTGGCAGATTACCATATCATTAGCATATCATTAGCATCTCATTACTGCTGCACAGCTTGGCTCACAGTCTCTGGATGTGCTATCAGCTCATCAAGGCCTGCACCTTTCTCTCCACGCACCACATATTACACTCACACTGCCACTCTCTCTCCTTTTCCTCACATTTTCACCCCTACACATCACAGACTCTCACTGCCAGGCACTTTTTCTCCCATTGCTACTCACATGTTGGATGGATATAAAACAAACATGCATAAATATATTTCAAGCTTTAGCATTAATTAGGTGTGTAATCATGCATACATTGGTTTAGAACCATTTCATTTGGTATGCAACTTTCTGTAGTGCTGTACTCAAATGCCGTAATCAAATGATTATTGATATATCGCCTACTACACCTAAATTAGGTCTAGATCTTAGCACTGGTAAAACATAAGTTCTAAAAATAGGCCCTGGATGTCTAAGTCATATGCCTGGTGTTGACCAACACCAGTGAGAACCCAGGGCTAAAATAACATCAGATAAATAGATAAATCACTTGAGAGTTTTTGGGGTTTCAACTAAATTACAGTGACACTGAACAAAACAATAAAAAAACTTCTTGACTTGACATACACAAATGCATTCTTCCACACAGTCACAACTTAATTTGACATGAGAGGATCTACAGTACACCTGTGTCTCAGGTCTACATTACAAATATGAAAAACAACCAGGAGACAGATAAATATTTGCATTAAAACTGGAAAGAGTGGGAAACAGCTAGCTAGACAGCTTAACATCGTCTATACCTCCACCTCTAAAGCACACAAACGGCCACATTGGGCACAGATTAAACAAACAAGATACAATGTGTTAATTAATATGATGGAACATTACAACCATAATGATGGCTGTTTATTGAGCCAACATTCATATCCCTTAATTTTTCCAAGTAAGAATTATGACCAATTAGCCCCTATTCAGTCTTTATATTTCAGAATAAATGCCTAATTGTATTCCTCTGTTTTTGTTTTCAGTGCTGTACAATTAGTTCAAAAGTCCTAATACTGGTGTTACTGATTGTATCCTGGGCTATAATAAAAAGGTCATTTAGTCACAACATACAATGCAATCTCTCTTTCTCTCTCTCTCCTGTATCTGATTCAACCAATAACTGCAGTGTTCAGCCAGCATCTCCTTTCTTTTCAATCTCTTATTCTTTCTCTCACTCACTTTTATATTATCTATCACAGAGGAGGATGAGTGACTGAGGATGATAGATGGTAACCCACAGAGAGAGAGAGAGAGAGCAATGTGACGTGAGCCAGTACACACACACACACACCAATCACTTCCCCATGCACGCACAATAAAGCCAAAACACCAAATAATATAAGTCACTGGATTTAAAGTTAAACAGGAGAATGATGTAAATGATGAAACCGCTTTAACACAGCTGCACTTGTACATCACGACCATGCATATACTGTAAAACTATATGTTCCCATACATCATATTTCTCTAATGATAGATGCTCGACGCTTTCTGAAGCAATTGCCAAATGTGACATGAAAACCACTTCTGAGACAAAATATTTGTTCAGTTCAGTCATGTTTAATTGGAATAGTGATTCCACTACTTAAAAAGGATTAAATGAACTTAACGTGGATTTACATCACAAGAAAACAGAAAACATGAAGCAGTGAATTACTGGTTTTTGCAAAGTTTGGTTCTAGTGCAATAAAGCCTTGAACAGTAATATTAAAAGATACATTTACGACACATCATCAGGCTTTCTTGTTACATATATGTGTGTATACCAGTTGTCATTAATACTAATGTATACAACTATCTCAAGTATTCGGACACTTTATCTTTCAAACTGGAAAATTAATTTTAAATTAATAAAATTTCCATGTTTATCCATCAGTCTACACTTAATAACCCATAATGACAAAGTGAGAGCATGTTTAGTTTATTAAATACCTAAAACAGTTTCTCTATTACCAAAATATTCAGACCTTTAATTAAGTACTTTATTGAAGCCCCTTTGGCAACAGTTACCACTTTTTTTCTTCTGGAGTAAGTCTGTACATGCTTTGCCGACCTGGATTTTGGTATCCTATTCTTCCTGGTAGATCCTCTCAAGCCCCATCAGACTGGAGGGAAATTGTGTCAACGCCCATCTTGAGGTCTTTTTTGTAGATGTTCTAAAGGGTTTAAGGCTGTGTTTTGGCTAGGCTGCTCAAGGAGGAGTCAGAGACTTGCCCTGAAGTCTCTCCAGTGCTGTCTTGGCAGTTTACTTCAGGTCACTGTCATGCTGAAGGGTGGAATGTCTCAGTCTCAGGTCATACACACTCTGAAACAGGTTTTCTTCAAGAACCTCAATATCCTGCGTTTGGTTGCATTCATCCTTGCCTCAATTCTGACCTGTGAGACTTTACTTACACAGGTGGGTGCCTTTCTAAACTAGATCCATTCAAAATTTGCCACACATGCACTTCAGTCCATTTCCACACACATCTTATACTGTAGATAAGTAATGCAAACAGGATGCACATGACCGCAATTTGGAGTGTCAGAGCAAAGGGCCTGAATGCTTTGGAAAAATGACAGATTTCAGTAAAAACATGTTTTCAGGTTGTCACTAATGGTTATTAAGTGTAGATTCAGTTTTTTCAGTGACTAAATTTAAAATGCAATAAAGAAACAAAAATAAACTGATGAAAACTAATAGAATGGCTGAAGAGTGTATACCATATATAGCTATAGTATACAGTGTAAATGGTCATTTCTTTATGAACATTTAATGGAGTAGATGAAATTTTTTATTTATTTATTTTTTAGTTAGTGCATTAGTGTATTGCCCATGTGGTGAGTGTCAACACCAACTAACAAATAGCGAACTGTTATGTACACAGAGAAGAATTAGCACAACACACTACAACATCACAGACACATATGATTAATAAAAGCAATAAACTAAAGTGAAAGTAAAATGAGTGTTGACAAAAATTAACTGGACTTCATTACAAAGCTCATAAAAATACTAAAGGGTAACTCTTCCAATGCCAGTCTCCTCCTCTACTACTCTTAAGAATACAGCATTAATAGGACAACATGATAATGTTCCTGGTAAATACTTGATAAAAATAGGAACAACTGCAGTTTATCAAGGCCACGAGATGTGATACAGCTAAACCGCTAATAAGTTAATCTGGTACTGCCTTTACTGTGTGTGTTTGTGTTGTTACCATTGCAAATTAAAATTTTTACTTTCATTTTTTCCACCAGTACATAATGTTTGTCATATTTCCTTAATTTCTGTCATGTTTTTCTCATTTTGCCTTTCTGTAAATATTCACACTTTCTAATGCTTGTTTGTATGAGGCCTATTCATTAAGAGCAATACCTTAGTGATCCTGTACATGTGGCTTTCCCTTCTTACCTAAGCTATGTAGCATCATGGAAAACAATCCTGTCCGTTACTTGTATTGATTATTTAATATTAGATGTTTACACTATGGGCTTTCAATCACTGCCAGTTAGCAAAAACAAGATTTTCAGCTGGCAATAAATTGCCCTTCAAATCTTTAGTGCTGTAAAAAGAAAGCATTACTGGAAAACAAGCATTCATACTTGAACTTAAACTTACTGTCATTGATACTGTTGTCCAGTCCTGTCACAGGAGCCCGCTTGTCTCTATAATGACTGTGCTGCCTCTGCACCCAGCGAACCTTCAAATCACAACACAGTGCATTACTTGGAGTTGAGAAGGAAATGTCACTGTCTTTCGTCAGTTACTAAAACAGTGGTGTGAAAAAGAATTGGCCCCCTTCCTGATTTTTTTTTTGCATGTTTGTCACACTTCAATGTTTCAGATCATCAAACAAATTTAAATATTAGTCAAAGATAACACAAGTAAACACATCATGCAGTTTTTAAATGAAGGTTTTTATAATTAAGGGAAAACAAAATCCAAAACTACATAGCCCTGTGTGAAAAAGTGTTTGCCCCCTCCTGTTAAAACATAACTTAACTGTGGTTTATCACACCTGAGTTCAATTCCTCTAGCCACACCCAGGCCTGATTACTGCAATCAAGAAATCACTTAAATAGGACCTGCCTGACAAAGTGAAGTAGACCAAAAGATCCTCAAAAGCTAGACATCATGTCGAGATCCAAAGAAATTCAAAAACCAATGAGAAAGAAAGTAATTGAGATCTATCAGTCTGGAAAAGGTTATGAAGCCATTTCTAAAGCTTTGGGACTGCAGCGAACCACAGTGAGAGCCATTATCTACAAATGGCGAAAACATGGAACAGTGGAGAACCTTCCCAGGAGTGGCCGACCGACCAAAATGACCCCAAGAGTGCAGCGACGACTCATTCAAGAGGTCCCAAAAGACCCCACAACAACATCCAAAGAACTGCAGGCCTCACTTGCCTCAGTTAAGGTCACTGTTCGTGAGTCTGCCATAAGAGACTGGGCAAAAATGGTCTGCATGGCAGAGTTCCTAGATGAAAACCGCTGCTGAGCAAAAGGAACATAAAGGCTCGTCTCAGCTTTGCCAGAAAACATCTTGATGATCCCCAAGACTTTTGGGAAAAGTCTAATGAGACAAAAACTTAACTTTTTGGAAGGTGTGTCCCATTACGTCTGGTGTAAAAGTAACACCACATTTCAGAAAAAGAACATCATACCAACAGTAAAATATAGTGGTAGTAGTGTGAGTGACTGATTTCAAAACAGGTGTGGCAGTAATCAGGTCTGGGTGTGGCTAGAGGAATTGAACTCAGGTGTGATAAACCACAGTTTAAGTTATGTTTTAACAGGAGGGGGCAAACACTTTTCCACACAGGGCCATGTAGTTTTGGATTTTGTTTTCCCTTAATAATAAAAACCTTCATTTAAAAAACTGCATGATGTGTTTACTTGTGTTATTTTTGACTAATATTTAAATTTGTTTGATGATCTGAAAAATTAAAGTGTGACAAACATGCAAAAAAATAAGAAATCTGGAAGGGGGCCAACACTTTTTCACACCACTGTATAAGACATTTCAGTTTATTGTTAAAAGTAAAAATAGAAACAAAACAAAATCTAATTGGCATCACTTTATTAAGTTTAGTGTCAACACTTTGGTTTACTCAGTAGATGCACATGCAGTACAGCTCTAATAGTGTTTAGCCATTTCTGAAGTCTTATTTTTGCATTGCATGGCATTTTGTCTGGTACTGTGGATTTATAAGGATAAAAGCAAAATGGTAAGAAGCATGAAATATTTTGTTCTTTCTTTCAACTTTGAAAGAGGGAAAATCCATAGCACAGGGAGAGCTGGGCATCTTTACGGAAGAGAGTAAAAGGTTTCCTCTTCATTAGTTCAAAGTGTACTCGCTTGCGCTCTCCTTTGCCGTCCCATTGTCCTGGGTTAAAAGCAACAAAAACACCCCCGCCTCACCTACACCTCTGTCCTCCACAGCACACACACACCTTCTTTCATAGGCTGCTGCTTGCAGCTTTGATCTGATAAGAGGATGGTCCTTGTGAAGGTGGGCGCACTAAAATCAAACAACAGATCACAGACACACATGCACACTCACAAACACACACACATATCAGTGTCAGGCCACTATTGTCCTCTTACACTTAAATCAGAGTGGAAGAGGTTGAAAATAAATACTATTGAGAGGCGGCTGCAGTCTTTTATGTCACAAAAGCCTGCTCGCTTCATTCCCGCTTACTGTTCTTCAATTAGACTCAATTAAAAGAGCTTGGAGCTGGTCTAAAGTTCCCAAGAAGAGGTGCTTAGGTGAGGGGAGCTGCTGAAATGCTAAATATGTGATATTAAATACATCAGACCTCAAACAGGAAGAGGATGTGTGGTAATTCTTAAGTTAGCCTAATTGTCAAAAGAAACATGGTCATTATCTTTTATGTACATGTATGTAATTTTTGCCACAGCCTAACATTTTGGGACAAAAATTTCAGTAACTATTTCTACAGGTCTCCAGGTCCATAGCCAGTAATCTGCAATGCTCTATTTATCATTTTGCCTGCAGAATGTCTCAGTGTATTAAAATGTTTTCCCATAATGTACACAGATTTATAAATAACAAAACAAAGACATGCACACAAGGATGTGATTACATGTGTGCTCATTCCCCAGCTACCTTGTAAAAACTCCTTCAGCCCCTCCTCTGGAGGAGCAGCTAGGACACGGTGATCAATACACATGATAGGGAGCTAATCGCTCTCTGTCAAGCCAAGCCCTGCCAGCTACTAATGGCACACATTCACTAGGGAACATCTCTGTGTGTGTGTTTATGTGTGTGTGTGTGTTGTGTGCGTATGTAGGTGTGGGTCTTAATGGTAGATTGAGACTCTTTAGGGAGTGTTGCTCAAGGTTAGACTCAGGGGATGGGGGGCAATTGACCACACTGTCTGTGACACTGACCCTTCCACTGTCAGCGCATTCATCATCCAGCTGCATGTGCACACGTACACACACACACACATGCACATGCACACACCAAGTACAACACAATGTAAAAAATAAGGTCCTGTGTAAACACACTGTAAAATGACATCACCAAACAGAAAAGAACCTGTCATATAATTTTTTTAGTGGCTAACCAACATATGTTGCAATACAAAGTAAGTCAGTGCAACTTTCAGCATCAAAAGCTGACATTTCTTCCTTCAAAATAAAAGTCTACCTTAATATGGAAAAAAAAGAGAGAGAACATGGTTTGAAATCAGTGAAAAGGACAAAGGCAGTACATATAAAAAAAATAAATGTCTTAGGAAAAATTGTTTTCAATCAGTGAGGAAGAAAAGGAGAGCTGTGAAGCACTTGCATGATTGAACAGCTGAGGTAGAACTGACAGAGGCACAATGTGAATGTGTGGAGTAGGAGGAGGAGGCAGACAGTAAGAGTAAAAGTGTGTGTGTGTGTGTGTGTGTGTGTGTGTGTGTGTGTGTGTGTGCGCACGAATATGGCTCCATAGAATAGAAGTCAGAGTGGGTGCGAGAGTATGTTTGTGTGTGTTTATAATACTCCCATGTCTCCTCTATATGAATGAGTAGATGTGGTGGATGGCAGGCAGCTGCAGCAGTGTGATACAAACCAAGCTGCACAGATATCAACGCTGACATTTTGGGCTTCACTACCCACCCACAGCCCTTTGGGAATGTGATGGCGATGTCAGCGGTAGTGGCCACATGTCCCCTCATCAAGCCCACTGTCCCCACCCCCTTCCAACCACCTGTCAATCAATGCACTGTACTTCCTGATGCTCTCTTTCTGCCCCACCCTGGCCCTACCCTGGTGGACCCACTACACCACATTGCAATGAGCATCCCACATGCCCCACTGCCACCAGCACCCAGATCCTGCTGCATCACTGATCCCTATCTGGTTCTCAACTACCTCTTGCACCCCCAACCCTGCCCACCAACTCTCTGCCTCTTCATTCAGTCTCTCATATCTAGCCAGCACTGACCGCAGAGAGAAAAAAAAAAAACAGAGGCGTTGTGTGAAGATAAACAGTGAAACCAACATGGACACCTTAAAAAAAATAAAAAAAGTACAAGCTCTATAGTGGTGAGGAGCAATAGGAAGGAGGGGCAAATAGCATAAATTGAAAGAGAGGAGAAAGATAACAGGGAGATAAACTCTGGCCCCTCCTCTAGCTTTCTTTTAGGGCACCTCTTGGCCTCCTGTCCCTCCTTCGCTTCACCCTCTCTTCCTCCACCTCCCCACCCACCCCTGGGCTCTCTGATGTGTTGCTCACTCCATTGTGTCAGCCTTCAGAAGTGCTCAGTTTGAGTGGCAGGCCGTCACAGATCAGTTCCCTGCTAAAGCGGCCCGGCAGG
Organism: Mastacembelus armatus; assembly: GCF_900324485.2. Taxonomy (NCBI): domain Eukaryota; kingdom Metazoa; phylum Chordata; class Actinopteri; order Synbranchiformes; family Mastacembelidae; genus Mastacembelus; species Mastacembelus armatus. The sequence goes on from NC_046648.1 coordinate 7,944,736, forward strand.
CCGAGGTGACGGGCCAGGAAGGGATCTAAGTGGGGTTTATCAGCGCTTCTTAACGCCTCTCCGGCTCCCTGACACAAAAGAGAGGGGGTATTAAACATCTAAAGCAAACCAAAAAGCGTGAAAGCTCCTTATAGGGCCGCGGGATTGCGGATGTGACTGGAGTTCTAAAAAAAAAAAATTGCAAAAAAAAAAAAAGAAGAGAAAAATAAAGAGAGCAAAAAAGCACACAAATGCTTCAGCAGTGAGAAGATACTGAGGGAAAAATGTAATGTTTTTTTTTGGTCCTGTGCGGCTAGATGAGTGGGTGGGAGAGAGAGAGGCAGATAGAGAGACATCTGTAGCATCAAGATGGAAATAAGCAAGTGAAAACTACTTTAATAATGCTTTTATAGCTTGCCACCTGTTTGGTTTGGGAAGCTGACCAATATAACATCCTTATATAAATATGTACTTTCAAAATGCCTGCCAATATACTGCACAGGCTAGTTAAAATGAAAGGGATAGTCAAAGTAGCATCACTATGGTTTTACATACAAAGGGGGTAGATTGTGAAGTTTAAAAACACATGAAGATCGTTGGAATTTCTTTGCACAGCTGGGCTATTTTGAGGACTTCCACAGACCAGCTGACAAAACAAACACCACATTTTGATTAAAAAAAAGAAAAGAACATGGGCATTAACTGCTCTAAATGTATTCAGTATTAATACACACAAAAGAACAAAGAACAGTGTTGCAATGGGAAGAGAATTATCAGCATTTTGCTAACCAGTGTAAGAGCTAACCTGACATTATATATATATATATATATATATATATATATATATATGTTAAAATGAGGTCTGGCTCTCAGGCTGCATGCAAGGCAGGCCAGCTTCCTAATGCCCCAGAGCATCCCAACTTTTTGTTAGTCAGTTAAGTCTGTTAGAGTCAGTGATGTCTGTCAGTAAAAACTACATTTAACCGTTCATGTTATAATGGTCCATAGTCAAATATACAGGTGAGAGTAATAAAAAAAAATTGTTTATATGGTATGATCCAACTGTCACTAGGGTTTCCATAGGGTACTATACACACAGTATTGTGCATTAATTAATATAGTGGACTGATTTCAGTTATCAGGCAAAAAAGATTAAAAAAAAAAAAAAGAGTGTTTCTATTTAGATGTAACTTACATATCTATTCGTAGTTTTTATGCCCAACAGAGATTAGCTGGGTAAGCATCATGCAATAAGAGCTAGAGACATATTTTATTAGTTGACTGATTGACCTGATCATGACATTTGAAATGTTGATGGTGGAAAAAAATGTTCACTTTTACACCAGTTATGCTGCATATGTGTTTGACTGCCAGGAGCCTTATGGCTGGCATTTAACGGTGCTCCGAAAATTAGACATGACCTCCACACAGCTACACTTTAGCTTAACTATAGACAGATGTTAAGACAAGCAAAAGTGTTCCAAGTAAGGACATCAGAAGACTGGGACATATTCTGCACAGTGCTTTGTCAGTACACATGTGTTAAGTGTGTAGTACACCAGCAGGGACTTGTGTGTGTATGTCAGAAGCTGGCAGGGGGTTAGTATCTCAGACATTTTGCAAAAGGTCATTGTAGAATTCAGTCAGAGACAAGTCCATGCATTAGAGAAGGAAACTGCAATAGGAAATTTAGGAAGAGAATCATTTAGAGGAACGTGGAGCCCGAAGGAAACATGGAACATGAGACAAAAAAAAACTAAATGAACAATGTTGTCACACTGAAGTCATATTATCATAGTATGGTGTTAAATGAGTAGTGGTTGCCTGTGTGTCTATATTCCTTTATGCATGCATTATGTGTATGCAGAAGTGTTACGTGTTGCTTTTTCTTTCTTTAGGTCCGAAGGTATTCACATGTACAGGCTGTGTGAGTGCTTGTATGTGTATTGTGTCCTTATCTGTGTGTTGTCTCCAAGCTCTCACATTTTTGCTGAGCTGTTTTTCCACAGCCTTGCTAATTATGTCATTAGCAGTACAACAGATGATTGTTGCTTTGTTGGTAGAAGGATCCATCGGCCGGGTTTACATGGTAGCAAAACCACCACCAAAGAAACCACCAAGGACCTCCACCCCACACGTGTCTCTGCTGTAAACAATAAGCTGTTGTAGTACAACTCTACACATGTGATTTTCAGAACTCCATTCCCATGGACTGCTTTAGCACAGCCAGTGTTTGACTGATTGACAACAGCTGCTGCAGATGTGACCGATCTCAGGAGCCTGTTTATTATTCCACTGTAATTTACCAAAATCATATTCATAATCTCAACTGAAATTCTTCACTTTTAAAAGTATTTCATTTTGAGAGACTGAACAATAATTTCTATGAACTGTGATGTATAGTGTGTTGTGTAAAGCATTATCATTTGTTTGCCTTGGTTCCACATCATTATCTACACTTCCCTGACAAAGTCAGGAGTCATTTGTTAAAAAAATCTGATTTCTTCTTGCTTCTTTTTTTTTTTAGCTCATATTGCTACAGTACATTTTTCAGGACAGCGTAGTTACAACATGGCATAATGAATAATATATATTACACTGATGACTTTATATGGAATTTGCAAAAAACAAATAAATCCATAAACTTAAATATTAAATTAAGCAAACTTCATGCTGCTGATGATGACTGTGTGATCAGATCAAGCCAATAAGGGGCTTTCAGTAGATATAGTTAGGACAATGTAGAACTGTGTTCTATTTTATCCAGACAGCAATGTATCACAAAACATTTCTTTGCAATTTAATCTACAATGACTTATCCATCTTGTTGTATTCAGAGAATGAAATTATTCTTTGACAACACACTTTTGACACCTTTTATAGCATACTTGCCAAGCATCAGCCTAGATTACATTTGTGGTACAAAGCATCTTCCTTTGACATCTATCCACTTGTAATGTAACAAGTTGTTGAGATTTGTTAATTTGATCTCAAGTAACAATGTCAAAAACCACAGTCACCTTTCACTCTGTCTTGTTAGGATGCAACAAACACATCTCTCCCTATGGTCCAAAGACATCCTTTTCTGAACTCAAAGTTTTAGAATTGTAGCAACAAACACTAGTTCCATTAGATCTAAGGCTTGAAAACATCATCTTATATTGGTGATGCACCACAGTGATGCACCAGTAATTCAGTTTTTTTATCCTGAACAAAAGAAATGTTCTTACAGTTTTGCCAGTCCTGGGATGGATACTGTACCACATAACTGCAACAAGTAATACTGGGTTTTTGTTTTTTTTTTTAGCTCAGAAGACAGTTTAGGAAGCATTAACCTAATTAGTGAACTCTATAATGTAACCCACCTGGTGTGTAATGTGAAGTACAGTGTGTGATGCAGAGTGAGAAGCAGCATGCAGTTTTGTATAGACAGAGGCCTGGTCAGAGGTGGCAGGATGGCATATAGCTCAGGCTTTGGCAGCTGGCCAGCTACTGCAGCTAACACACCGTAATTGTGTTTGGCAACACATAACCCGCCAATAGCACATGTTCCATACAGCTATCACAACGCAAACTGTTTTAGAGACATTTTCTCTTGCCTTAGGGTTAAAAACATAACTTTACATAAAATAAAAAATACAACAAAAAAAAAAAGCTCAATGGAAAGTTGTTGAAACACGGTGTCTTGTAAAGAAATGCAATGTCTAAGTGGGCAATTGTTCATTATCCCAAAACATTATTTGTGCAATCCGTTAAATTTAAAACTCATTACAAAATGTGGGATATTTTAGGGCTGCAAATTCATTTTCACCTAAAGTTACGATGTTAGAAATGTAATTAAAGTTACAGTTTAATGAAATCATGAACCATACATGGAGTCACTGGAGATTGCGCATAAATTACTTCAATTAATCACACGCACTCTGATTCAGATGATAATTCTGAATCAGAAAGTTTAGAATCATCTTCTCTCTCTTGCTTTCTGTTAATTTCTTTCCCTTGCTTGTGCGTCTCAGTGCCTTCGGGTCTGTTCTTATCTGTGCGTACTGCTGCTTTGTGCATTTTGTTTGTGTGTTTCAGTGAAGGGACAGTGTGTTGGGGAAGGGCCAGAGGTCCAGTGCACTCTGGAGAGTGGACATGGCCAAAGCCACATCTCCAACCCTTTCTCTTGTCCCCCCCTCCATCACCCTGTGCCGTCATGGGATGTCTCCGTGGGTGATGGTTTCCCTGGCAACAGAAGCCCGGTGAGGAGGCTGTATTGTGCGCTCTGAGGGTGATGCAGAATGGCTTGTTGAATCCGACTGGGGAGGGGGGGCACAAAGTGATATCTTGTAGAACAGGCACACGAGCCACACAACGAGGGTAAACAACTTTAAGTCACTGCTCGCTACATGGCTCTGTTTCTTTTTTTTTTTTTTTTTCTGTTTCTCGCTAATCAACACTAGACCCTGATTAAAACAGCAACAGCAGCCAAATGAACTTCTATTTGCATATACATGCTGTGTAAAATCAGAACTGATGCCAGAGTGTGAATTCACCTTGACGTGGCCGTGTTAAATGTATCAAACAGTCACGTCTAAGTAGCTGAACGCTCTGATTTGCTGTAGTTACAAATCCATTTCCCGCTGTGTTACACAGACAGTGTGAGTCAGGCCAAAAAAGTAAAGTAAGAAAAGCAATCTCAGAGTGGCTTCTTTTGGGAATGTGCCACTTGATCCATTCTACGAGTTCTACTGTCTGGAGGATATTGTATTCAGCAGAGTACTTATTTATTGATAAAAATTAAAAAATACTCACCCCTGCTGCAGTCACAAGACTGTTCTCAAAGCTGTCTCTGTCAGTGCGCCCCCTGCTGTCTCTCAGCGTGTACAGACCCTCTAGGCTGCCAATCTATCAGCACAGAAAATCTGTGGTCAGGTTATAAAATCTCAAATTTTCATGGAATGAAGGTTTACAGAACACACACACAAAAAAAAAACACATTTGATATTAGATTTTATTGGTTGAGTGCACTGCTTATTTGTTAAAATAATGTGCCTTTAAAACTGAGTATGATGAGAATGCTAGAAGGTGCATTACAGAAATCATGAACGTGTTTCTGTCATTACAGAGAGACTAATACAGGTAGAGTGTGGGGGTCAAACAGTCAAACATATAACGTATTCAGCATTAATCACCCATATGACCTTGTACAACATGATTTCAGCGCATCCCTCTGGCCATCTGTCTTGTGTGGGTTTTCTGCAAGAGGTGGGCCAAAATCAAATAGCGCACAGTTTATCTAACCTTATCCTGGGCTTTTCATTTCCAAGCCTTATAAACTCAATCGTATTGACCGCCTGGGAGAGTTAGGACTAACTAAGTGAAATCTACTCAGAGGCAATTGTGTGCAAGCTCATGTTGTGTGTGTATGTGTGTGTGTGGCTTGCTGATTCTATCTTCCTTCACTTTCATTCTCTATATTCTCTGTCCCTGAGGTGCATCAGGGCTGAGACTGCCGAGTAAATTGTCCCAAATTGAGTTCCTTCTTGCCGGCAGATACAGGCCACATCCCGACCGTTTAGAGCAAGACAGAGAGAGCCACAGAGAGGGAGAGAAAACAATCACAGCACACATCACTTGCTTGAAAATTTTCTCTCTAATTTCTTGCCTTTCTTTTCTATCCACCCTCCCCATTTCTCCCTCTTTTCCTCTCCTCTGCTGATTTCCCTGCTGTCTCTCTTTCTTCTCCTAGCACATTATTCTTCTGCTTCTCCTTCTTTATATTACTCCCAGTGTGTCTTTGCTTGTCTTTCTCTGCTCTGATAGGTACACATAAGTCTTTCCTTGCTCTGCATGCCTTTTTCTCTCTTTTGATGAGTCTGTAACCTCATGTGTGTTCTCTTTCCTTCGTATTTCTCCCTCCTTCCCTCAGTCCTTGTTACACTTCTCCATGTCTCTCACTAGTTCTCGGTGTGTCCGCTTCTAACTCCAGTTTCTATCCCTACTGTTCATCCCTCCTTTGCCCTCTCATCCCACCTTCCATGGTTGGCTGTACCTGGTGACATAGTACCCATCAGCACAGACCTCCTGAGGTGGAGGAGTCTCGCTCTGACAATAATCACACAGTAAGTTTATAACACTGGCAGCCCAGCTGAGCTGCGCTGAGCTGAACTAAACTGAGCACCAGCGACTCCCCTGACGCTAGCACACTCCATTTAACTCAGCAGGGGGCTGCAGGCTAGCTGGGGCAGGGATGAAGCATGAGACAGGGATGGAGATGACAGTGGGTTTTGGGGGGATTGGGGCTACTATGGGCTGGTGATGGAGCAGTGACTGGAGACAGATACTGAAATGTGATGAGGATGGATGGCTGGAGCTGCAGGCAAAGAAGAAGTATAGGTTTTGGACTTTTGGATTACAGCATAGCAAGTTTCAGCAAGGTTTTTTTTTTTTTTTTATTATAAAAAATACTCCAATCTGTCTCATGGAACAATAACTCCTCTCTACTTTAACTGATTCATCTCCGCAAAATCCTTTCCCATTGTCTCCCTTAGCTTTTAGGGCTTTTATTTTTATATTGAAATCTTCTCTTCAATTGCAAAACCTTGGTTTTGTGAAACAAGACTCCCAACTAACTAATTAACCTTGATTTTATACTTCACTGTCACAGGGCTAAAGGAAAAAATAAATTGCTCTAGGGATGAATTAAGGATCAATCAATTAATGAAATTTGCTAAAACAGAATTTTAAAGGTACATATTTAAGATGGCAGCAAGTAAACACAATTTTGAGCTGATGAATGTAATGGAGACTAGGATGCACCAGTCTACCTTTTACCAATGCCAATTCCTATACCTCAAACTCAGTGCTCTTTTTTCATTGAAGATTAAAATGTGTTAGCCTTACTACATGGAACAAATCTAAAGAATTTTATTAAATATAATAAGAAATCAGTGCTTGTTTTGGCACTAAAAAGTCTGAGTCTGCAGCCAACATTTACTGATACAAGATGAAACAAACATACGTAAAACAGGAAATGGAAGCTTAAATGAATTTTATTTCCACTGACTTTAAGTTGAACCTGGTATTACAGATTGTTCAGTGTTATTTGTCCATGTTTTGAGATATTGGTTTCTGAGACTTTTGTATCTACATCAATACAAGGAACTTGTGGTTACCACAAATAAGAGGTTTTGAAAAAGTTACTCCTAATAGCCAACCATGGCACTCTCCATGGTGCTGATCATGTGGCTATGACTGGATGTAAACCTATACTGGATGCTCTCTCTTTTATGATGGGAAGGTTGACACCAGTGTGACATTCTAGCTAACACTTTATCTTGTCTAATTATTTATCTCGCCTGTCACCTGATGCTTGTTGTTTTCAGGGTAGTTCCTTTCTGTCTCTGTCAGTCCTTCCTGTCTCTTGTCAACTGGCACTTGGGTCGTCTTTGCATTCTCATACACATATCATTTTACAATGGGCCATCACCAGTACCAAGTACTTCAAAAAATTTTTTACCAGGACAGTGTTTCAAGAAAGACATACTACTGTTGATTTTTTTTTCATTACAATCCTCAGTGACATCTATTGTATTGGGTTAGCAGCAAAAATCTCAGACATAGCTCAAAACTTGTGTGTATCTAGATAACACAAGGTAACCAAGAAACAATGTTTCCGTGTAGTTTGGGTGACCTAATCCTTTCAGTTCATATAAGCAGAAAAAAAAAAAAAAAACAAAAAAACAACCCTACTGTTAAATTTGACTCCTTGATATTACTTGACACTGGACATGTGTAACATACACACATTTACACATAGTCAAACTATAGGTGTACATGAAAATTAGTGAGCAATTTCACACCAACCACAACAAACACACAGACACCTTTGTGCCCTGCCAAAGCAGGTTCACAGTAAAACAATATGAGGCCAATCACAGGACCATTGGTATGGTTCTCCTTCTGCTAATGAAGGCACTTTGAAAAGGTAATCTAATTCACCAGCAGCAATTAAGGCTGGGAGCGCCTTGTCACTATCAATTATCTGCTCCTTCATTCATGTTCTCCAGTGCGGACGCTGAGCCTGCCTGACACACAGCACTGTTGGACAAATCAACCCCATCAGCCAGCCAGTCACTGAGAACACTAATCATGAGAGTGTTCAAACACACAAACACACACACACACACACACACACACCCTCACACACACACACACACACACATACATACATACACAGAGAGAGAGACAGATATTGAATGCTTGAATCATGGTGCAGTGAACTGAGCTTGACATGAATTGGGATGTCCTGAGTAGCTGTAGTCAGAGGTAGAGCTCTATCTAGAGGATCAGTTACCAGTATACACAGTACATACTTGACCCTACACATGGTTATGGTTTCTCATGTTTACATCCATCACATATTGGTTACTGATCAAATGATGTTTTTTTAAAGCTAATGCTGAACTAGTTTCAGTATGAATACAAAGAAACGTAGACTTTATCCCAAAAGGGGGTTCAAATATGAAGAGCATTCAAGTTTTCTTACCAGTGCTCTTGATGAAATACAGACATGCATACACAATATTTGAATCCACTGTAAACACTGTACTGTACAACAAAAAGTTGTTGTTGTTACAAAGGCACATGGCATTCAGCAATCACGCTATCTGCACCTAAACCCTGTTTGAAAAATTAGGACTTTGTACCAGTTTCATGTCAGTCAGACTGAGTTATGTGATGTGCTCAGGGTGCAAATACAGCCCCGTCAGTGAATGATATGTAATCATTTGAGTCAACAAGAGCTATTGTGTATTTGAGTTCATCAACATCTATGCTTGTTTATTACTCGTTATACTGGAGTTATTTAAGGTCTGAGAAACTCCAAACTCTTTCTGATTTTTTTTCTTAACTAGGCCTATGAAATGAAGACTGAATCTATGACACTGATGCAGTATGCATGGAGCCACGGCACCCTGACCCATACCCTCTTGTCAGACGATGACTCCACAGATAAACTAGACCTTCAGACAGAGACACAAGCTGTCAGACAGGACTATTCAACATGCTCTTCTCAGGCCCTTGATTGCCTAAGAGAATCTCTCCAACGCATAACCTTAGCCCAAAGCACTGATGAAGAAGGGATTAGCATGACAGTACTGGTGCTGTAAGAAAAATTCTTCTAAGGATAATACCAGGGTATGATTATATTGCTGCAGGAAATAAAAAATACTGAGTGCTGACAGATGCTTATGGATATATGGATATATATTTAATGTAATATTAAATAAATTAAATGGAAATAAAAAGATTGCTACATTAAAATGTAATTTCAGGAATTTTACAAAATAATTATTAATACACCATCATTACCAACTGATATAATTAATCTCTGAATATTCAAGAAATAAGTAGACTATGAACCTGATTAAGAACACTAATGGAAATGTGTGCATATTTAGCACTCGTATAGTAAATTAGTAAACTATAATTTGCAATGAATTTTAAACCATTCAGATCAGGCACGTATGCAGAGTTTTTTCCAAGTTTGTGTGCACGATAAACTGTAAAATTAGCTGTTAAAAGTTGCACTTCAGCACACTGCTAAAAACACCTGCTGGCCACCAGCAAACATCCATTTTCTGCACCCAAGGAAGTAAGGAGAGTCAGCCTTGCATATTTGTAATCCAAAAACAATTTGCAAACAGTGTCCTAATTACATTAACATAATCTACCGCAACATGTGAAGTTTAAACTGTCCAAAAGACTGACTTGCCTGTCTCAGTACTGTAGACAGAGCCCCACACAGGAAGTCTCCAGCAGCCAGTGTATTCAAACAGAAGACACTGTTGATGTACGATCATACTGCTAAAAGACGGTCTATTGAATATGCTCAACACATCAGACCACGATAAAAAAAAAAAAACAAAAAAAAAAATCTACAACTTTGACTTTCCCTTGGATCAGCTACAGAACTGACTACTCCTGCTGAGATGGACAACTAATGAGGCGCCCATAAGGAGTAAATGTTGGACTGAAGTATTCTGGACCCCAACCAAAAATCACTTGCAATTATGTGAGTTGGAAAGCAGAGCGTTTAGAAAAAAGAATAACAAATTATTCACTTAAAGAACTGCATTTTAATTATCCCATGGTGGTTTTTATTTTGGTTTAGACCTAATGCACAGCCTGAAAAACAGGTAAGCTACAGTATAAAATTCACTGCTGGTTACTTTTCCAGCTTCAACACTTGCCAAAGGACAATAAAAACTTGGAATTAACTGCTTGTTTGTTTGTTTTTATTTATTTCTCAATGAAAATAATAATGACTTGAATTGGAAAAAATACTTTTCATTTTAGGAAAATGGATTGAATTATTATTGAGGCAGGTGTTTAATGTGCTACGTTTTATTTAGCTATGAGTCTATTGATAAATGTTCTTATTGCCAAGCTTAACGTTTATAGTACAAATGTTCTTTCCCAGGTGAGGCAGTATTTCTTTTACATCCAGCCAATGTGTCAAAGATTTCTCTAGATTTAGTATAAACAACACATTTTGCTCATACCTGTATTTTGTTTTGATTTTTCATAGTTCTTCGTTGGTGTCTACAGATAAAAAAAAAAAAAATGCCTGAGCTACCTCTTCAAGTGTCAAATCAGATTATCCAACTGCACAGCTTATGATTGAGAGGCCCAAGCCACAAAATTCAAAACAACTTACTTGAAAGACAAAGAAGATTTCAGACATGGTGAAACACAGAAGTTCAAAAAAGAGCCAGAGTTATTATGATGCTCGTTCCATCTTTTGTTCCTTAAAACCTGTTTTTTCAGTTTATTTTTTATGTCTTTGTGAGCTTTAATTTAAAGTTATTTGTTAATTTTGTTTGCTAAAAGGATAAAAACATGACTCAATTTGAAGCTTTATGACGATCCCTGAAGATTATCGGTAGTTTACTTTAACTTCTTTTTACGTTTACTGAAGGCAAAGCTGTACATATCCATCTATATCAATCCATCCTGAAAGTTGCATATGACTCTGTTTTTGAGTAAACATATCATTTTAAATCTCATCAAAATCGTAATACCATAGAAATGACAACCACCAGAGGTTAGGTGAGTTCACTTCTATTGGTTCCGAACTTCCTACTAAGGTTCATTTTCAACATGAAAGACAAAAGAAAGCAAACATCATATGTGAAAAGCCATAACCAGCACTTTTAGCGGAAGATAAATGGTAATACTGATATTAATCTGGGATGTGTTGCTGAATCAGCCTGGTGGCTAGCTAACCCAAGCAAAAAGCTAACAGTTTGTGCTGAGCTCACACTTTGTTGAACTGTGCTGAACAGATGCAACAGTAGTCTGCATTTAAGATCCCATTTGCTGCTGTTATTCAGAATCTGAGTGGAACAGAACAGCACAAGAACAATAGAAAGACCTCAGTTGCTACCGAAGTGTAATCTGTTGTATGTTTTTGTTTGAGGCCAACAAATAAAGTTTTTTAAGCAATGGTATTATAATTTGAGTTTGAAGAGGTTTCATCAAATTTGCAATCGCCATTCTTTATGTCATAATATAATCACAGTTTGAGCTCTCCTAACTTCTCTTTACTCTACACCCAAGAAGTCTACAATGCATCTGGAACAATGATGTGAAGTTTAACGACAAGTGTAATGATAGTTTATTGATCTTATGCGTGGAAACAAACTGAACTGAAGCCCAATAAAAAAAACTCCCCTACCAAATTAAGACGTCTTGGTGAAAAGTAAAGATACAGCTAATTATTTTTGTGCATCACCCAAAGAAAAAATGAAAACAGTTAAACTGGGTAAAATAATAATAATAACAGCTCTTTAGGGTTTTTTTAACACAACTCTGCTGTCCCAAACTGCACTGACTGAAGTGTAATAAGGTCATTTTTTTCCCATCTCAAAGGCAAAGGAAAATCTCAAAGTCAAAACTACAAACACAGGAGGAGCACAAATAGGGCACACACACACAAGCAAGCACGCGCGCGCACGCACACACACACACACACACACACACACACACACACACACAGCAGCAGCAGCAGCAGCAAAAGAAGAAGAAAGCTGAGAATCTCTAGAAATAACAGTAACGGTGAGACAGAAAGATAAAGGCAAAGATACAAAGCCAGTAATTTACCTTCTCCATTTTCTTAATTCTTTGTTATTATAAAAGGGAAGCACTAATGAGTACTGTTTTATAACTTGAATGTGATGAGCCCGCACAGAAACTGTGTTTTTAGTGTCTTGTAGTTCATTGTATTGGTTCCATGGCCCACAGCTTTACTGCTGGACCTTGTTCCACCATTGGACAATTGCTTTTACAGGAAAAGCTACAATAAACTTACAACTGGTTGCTGCCTGTCCAGAGCCAAACAGTGAACAGACATTTTTCAAAGTGTTGAGTTGAGTGAACAGAAAAGGAAAAGGAATATTGGACTTAAATTCATCTGTTGGCCAAAAGAAAAATCGGTCATAAAAGTAAACAAATAAAAAATTTTTTTTAAATTTTATGTAATTGTCCTAAAATTAACATTTTCATATTTGAGTTACTTTTCTACATTCAGGACAGATATTTAATGGCAGCCATAGCATGTTTGCACCACAAAGCAGCAGGCATTATGAAATGTGCAACCCTACACACAGGGGCTGATACTAAAACACCACTTACCAGGTAAAGAGACAGTCACTATAACTTAGCGGTCTCATCTCTTTACTCTGATTATCCCAATATTCCAATTACAAATTATTTTATAGGCTGTACTATACAACAGATTTATACATGTGTTTAGTAACACAAGCCTCAGTCCAAAAATTATACAACACACTGTATCTCCATAATAGCCTTCAAAAGCAAATATCACTATAAGCCTGATGCTTCCTACAGCCTTTGATGACAGTTCAGCAGCATTGGACTTTGAGTCATCTAAGAGCTGAAATATCCACAGGAGCTGTGTGCCCCACTGCTACTGACAGCCTCCAACAGACAAACAGATAGAGCAGAGAGAAACAGAAACCGAGGGAGGGATGAAAGGAAAAGCATGAAGAATAAACAAAAACAAACACATCAAGACATCAAGAGTCATTGACGCTGTGTGTGAGAGCCACGTGAGGCAGCACACCCTACGGAGAACACAGCAGCTGGTGTGTACACTAACAGCCCTACAGGGGCTATGGCCTCCACAGTCCAGACTATGGAGAAGGAGAAAGAAGACATTGGAGGAGGGCTGGGTGATGTTGGGCAATGCTAGGAGCTAAATAATGGGGTGAGCAGTTAGGCCTTGCTGGTATTACTGGGAAAAGCAGGAGAGAGGGGAGTGTGAAGGGTGCTATGCCACCTTAAAGGGACAAATATCAGGACTGGTCAGTTTTTGCAAATACAATTAGTTTAGTGTACATTTATAGGACCATTCTGATATATTACAATTTGGATTAGATTTCTTTGGGAAGATGGCACCATCCCTAAAAATGAACCCCACAAGGCAAGAAACATGATAAGTCAGATGATTGCATAGGCTTCAAACAAGTTCTCAGAAATGTCTAAAAAGACTTTTTCAAAATGCCCCATGGTGCCTGCTTGTTTTTTGACATTCAAGAACCAAAACAGATTCAATTTATTTCTGGTGTCAAAACAAAAGGCAGAAAATTTTACCATTTAAAATGTGGGGACCAGGTCATGTTTGATACTTCGGCTTAATAAATGACTAAAACAATTAAATGATTAGTCAAATAGTTGTAATTAACTTTTCTGTCAATCAACTAATAAGTCGACTACATGTTGCAGCAAATGTGAATATGACAACTCAAGTTAGTTGACTTTATTATGATATAATTAATTAACAATTTATTCAGGTGCTTAGAAATTGCTGTACCTGTCACCAATGAATGTATGAAGGTCATGTTAATTCATTGTGTGGGAATGTTAAGCAAACAGCATTACAGCATTTTCACCCACATACTTGAGATAATACAGTTAAAGTCCATCATCCATGCTGCACTCTGTCCTTCATGTGTCCCACTCAACACAGAGTACAGTCCTCTCTCCCTCTCTCTAATGTAAAAAAAAAAAAAAAAAAAAAATGAACTCCCAAAAAAATAATCCTCCTTCGAAATGAAAATAAATCTAAATGATATGTTATTTGGAAATTAACACTGACACGCACTGGAGTCCACTGTCACATTATACAGATTTGGGCTGGATACTGTCTTTTAATGAAAATTTCCTCAGCTTGAAATCACTGAAATTGGAGAGGACAATACAATCATAGCAGCACCCATAACTGACAAGCACGTCAAACGTGTTTATCCACCAAGCTTCTAATAAACAACCACTTTTTAAAATTTGATTTAATTTCACTTGTTTGACTCTAAGCTGTTTTATAAATGACTTTCAAACAAAACCTGGAAGTAAAATCCAACAGTAAAACTAAACATCACGTGATGGTATTTGTGTGCTTCTACCACCACTGCCTGATCTTGTCCACCATCTTTCTTTATCCTCTTTAACTCTCTCTTATCCCCTCTCTCTCTCCATTTCAATATTGAAGAGAGTTTTATTAAGGGCTAGACTCTGGTGTGCTCAGGCGCTCTCAGTAATTTTCCTACAAAGTGCTTTAATCCATCACACGGCCAACATGTGGCCTTTGCAGCCATACATCATCTCAGCCCAGAGAGAGAGAGAGAGAGAGAGAGAGAAGGAGAAAGAGAGAGGAAGACAAAGAGAGGGAGTGGTAGCATCATTTCTGCACCCCTCCTCCTCACCCTCCTTCCTCACTCCTCCTCCTCTTCTTCTTCTTCTCCACCTCAATCTCCCACCAGAGTTTCCCACCTGGGAAACCACATCTTCTCAGACACATTGCTCAGTCAAGATTTCGCTCCATTTACAAATGAGAGAGGTATGAGCGGGGATGGGGGGGTGGGCAAAGAGAGAGCCAAAATGAAAGAGATGGAGATAGGTGGGAGTGAATGAATGAGTGAATCAGTGTGTGAGGCTGACAGAGAGAAAGCAAGAGATAAGGAAAATGGAGAAAAGCTAACTGGAATGAATGAATTTGCGGACAAAAGCAGGTGATAGGAAGTCGGTGTGTGTGTGTGTGTGTGTGTGTGTGTGTGTGTGTGTACATCTGTACTTGCATGATGAAATAGAACAAGCTAGAGAAGAAGTGGAGATAGGTAGATAGAAAAAGTGCTACATTTCCAAGCATGCAGCTGGTGCAGCGTTGCCCTCTGTGTTGCCCCCGGCCAACACCTGCCTCCATTTCGCTTCCTCTGCCCTCCTCATGCTGAGAAGCAGCAGTGAACTCTGGGCCCCCTGACTAATGGAATGGGCCCTCAGTCCCAACCATTAGAGGATTGGTGTCCCTTTTGGTGCCCCTGGGTGCCCTACGTTACAGAAAAAGGAAAAGAAGGGGCGAGGGAGAAGATGGTGGCGTGTCACCCTTTTCCCTTTTGCAAAACACACACACACACACACCTGGTTATAACATAACAGCCTGGAGTAATCCAACCCGAGTAAGGCTTGACATAGCTTAGCATCTAACTGAGGCTATTTCTGAGGGGATATTAGAAATTCTGAATGGAGTCCAGTGCTACGAGGTTTCAGAGAAGCAGCTCCCTGAATGTGTACGACAGCAGCCCCGTCTGATCGCGAAGCATTTGTGTGATTTCATTTAGCGGGTAAATCCAGTGCTCTACCTCAATTACATCTGCTTTACTCAGATGGAAAACAGACCTCAAGTGTACAGAGGGAGGGGAGAGGATGGAGGGTGTAAGCACAGAGCGGATTGAGGATTGAATCTCTCGATGAGCTGATATCACGTCTGCAGACAGTGAGCCAAGCTGTGAATCTGTAATGTTATGCTAATGATATGGTAATGATATGGTAATCTGCCAGCAGTATTCCACCTCACTGGGAAAAGGGGGATATGGGAGGCCTTTCACCATTGGTTGGAGACCAGGGACTTCCTGGTGTCAGAGTTCAAGAAAAAAAAAAACCCCTGCACACTAAAACTCAAACTGGTCCTCACAAGCATAGCTGTAAGAGCACACATGCATACATATACAGATGCACAGGTACCTAATTCTTTAAGAAGCTAAAATAAAAACAAACACATAGACCTTATGTACTGTATCTCTAAGTGGATTAGCATACTCATAGATAAGCAAAAAATGATATCTGTAAAACTGTGGTATTGTGTGATGTTATTTAAAACTAGGCTGACAGTAGTCTAAGTAAGCCTGCAAGCCTCTTAAAATCAGCATATAATATCACGGTGTTGTGCTGTTTTTCTGTGGCAGTATAAACTGAAAGATAAAATCAGGTCTTTTAGATCGAATTGTTGTGTTTCTTTGTCATTGTGTGTGAAACCCTGCACCTGTAATGGCTGCCATTACCTGTGTAGTCAGAGCAACTCATTCTTTCTGGCTCATAATGACTGCATTACACCACCACAGCCTTGGCTGGAGATGAGACTCCCATTAGATGACAGTAATCTTTGAATCCACATCAACACTGTCACACAGCTGTAATAATTACAACCAAGAGCTTCCGGTGTACAGTGCATTTGCTGGCTTTACATATATATATATATTGCTACTTTACACTTCCCCACATCTATTCTGAATGTTTTTTACCTTCTAATTTAAAGAAAGGTTTAAAAACTATGAACATTTTTTAATATTCTAAATGAGCAAGAAGCAAGGCAAGTAAAAGATACATACAGACAAATCAACTCTCTCTTTGACACATTTCAAAATCATAAAGACTGACATGAAAAGCTTCAGTGGGTCTGCTGCATAAGAGGCACCTGCAAATGAAACTGCAATGCATCACAGTAAATCTGTCCATGTGGCATAAAGACATCAGCTCGGATAGTTGCCGTTGTTTTTCTTTGTATTTTACAGTTGCAAAATGGATATGTCAAGTCTGCACAATGGAGAGACGTGATGACATTTTCCTGGATGCTGTACACTAAATCAAAGAGACCAACAATATGTTGAGTGCCAGCATGGAGACATTTGATTCCCATTCCACTCATGCTGCATTACCACTGGAATGCCAGCAGACATCACCATCCTCGCAAGCTGGTGTTCGGCTTGTCAGACTTTTCATTCTACTTCAATGTTTTAAAAAAAAATATATATATATATATATATATATATCACAGCAAATTGTCAAGTGCTGGCTTCTTCTTGATATACAATATTTGCCACATGCAAGGCACAAATCACAAGTGACATAATTAAAGTAGGTTTGACTTAACAAAGGCGATTTAGTGTCAGTGACATTTAGCATCAGCCTCTGGCAACAGACAGGTAAAAGAAGCCAGTCAGCAGATTAGGCCTGGGGGTGGGGGGCTGTCTGAGGCTCTTCTCAGGATATGTGTTGCTGGGTTGGACAACTTATTAACATACAAGCATACTTATTGCATGTGTTTTATTACAGGATTGCATGACAGCATCGTATCAGTGATGTACAACATTCTGCAGAATCGCACCACCACTTCACAAACGTAAGACCAAAATCCAGCATAATAGTACGGTGTTTGTATAATGCATTGTGATTCTCCAAATTAAATCTATTTGCTTTTGTTGTGGTTATTACAGGAGATCACTGCATCAAAGGAGTATCGCTGGTATAAAACGGGATAAAACAATGCACGAAGAGGTAGAGATGTTTGTGTTCATATGTGAGGAGGGACAATGAGAGAAAGACAAGCAGACAGGAAGACAGAAACGGGGGTGGACTGTCCAATACACTCTTGATAAAGGTCAAAGAGATGTTTTATTCATGATCCAGGCAGCAGCCGCAGCAGAGGCAGCAGGGCCAAGGTTGAAATGAGCTTGCGTCCCCATTCCCTAGAGCCAGCACGGCACAATGCCCTACACCAGGCCAGTGGATACGCCCACTAACTCTTATCAATAATGTCAAAACACACACACACACACGCACACACACCCACGCGTGTGCACGCACACGCACACGCACACACACACACACACACACACACACACACACACACACACACACACACACACACACACACACACCTCCAGTATCAATCATTAGTAACTTTGAATCACAGTTTTTTGATTGTCTGCCGTGACTGAAATCAACGGAAGAATGTACACCTGCCAGCACAGAATAAAGTAATCTACACTACATTAGACTAAACTGCAAATAAAGCCTTTTATGGGGCAGGTGTGATATGATATTTTCTCTGATTTCTCTCCTGTAGAGGTTCAGTGTAACCATTTATTATATATAGAATTATTATAATAAAAAACATAATACCTAAAAATTCAATGTTAAAATTCAAGATTTAATTCTTTGAAATGCAATTTTCCATATCCTATTAAATATATTTTATGGAACCTGATCTCTGTATTTAAGGTCAAGTACTTTCTGTTTCTGGGTGCATTACGATCAAAAGTTTTAATATGTTCTATAATCAAACTGTATATTTTATCCAAAGAATTTGTGTTGATTATACTATCTTTACATCTGAAAGTTGAAGTTAAATAAAAGGATCTCTTTTAAAATCCTTAGTTTAACAGAAAGTGTGGAATGGATGCAATTTCATAAGGACTCTTACCTTTTAAATCTTTCTGACTGTGAATCTTTCATAAAAGAGAATCAGAAGTAGCTCATTTCAAAATCTCTTATTCCCTCAAACCCCCTCTTTGAACTCACTCTTACAAAAAAACAGAACTACTTTATTCCACCTAACCAAGACCTGCTCGAAGCCCTTATTTCCTTAGTGGAGCAGAGAGCATTTTTACAGGGAGCTGACACACTCTGAGACTCAACAACCAAAGTAACCTTTAAAGTATTGATGTGGATAAATCACATCTAGTCTTCTGACAAATGGAAAGATCTCAGCATAACAGATTAAAACTCAGGCAAATAGGTGAAGACCCAATCGTGTCCTAAGACATTGAACTGGAACCTATTCCATAGAGGGATTTCTCATATAAACTGACGCGGGCTACACACAGGTGTCCAGATATGGCTGTGTGCCGATTGGGGAGCATGTATGTGTCTTTTCAAATTGGTGCTACTCTGTTTGGACAGCCTACTCTGGTGTCTTGATAAGCTATGAAATATTCATAAACACTGCTGTAATTTGATGAAAGTCAGATATTCCTCAAATAGAAAACCGAACTCAGCACTTTGGCAGCTCTCGGGAAGAAAAACAAAACTACTCAGTAACTGGATTTAGAAAATGTAAATTGTAGGCGTGTAGCTGAGGGTAATAATAGGGGTTTTACAGATCCACTGACCCGCTGTATGAACTCCAGTCTGTGCCGCTCAGCCAGAGCTCTGGCAGCTCTGATGCCTCCGTCTATATGCACTGCATAGAATATATGGCGGTTGGTCCCACGATGCCCCTCTGTGGTCACTAGTTTAATCTGCAGCAGGCAACCAAGCACCAGCACAGCTGCACTGAACATGGAGCCTATAAAAAAAAAAATTACAATGACTCTTCGGTTTTCAAATGGTTAAAAAGGAAAAATATATAAAATCATCTGTATTTTAGGACACTGTCAGTCATAGCCTGCATTGCTGTACTGTGTAATTATCTCACACCCTGATGTAAGTATTGCATAAAACTGAAGTGAGTAAGCATGACAAGAGTGAAGTCAGCAGAGATGTAACTGATTATTTTAAAATATTGTCCTAAACACTTGACTCCAAAACAAATGTCATAAAAAAGTAACAAATGTGAAAAACTGTGAAATGGTGACTGTTGTATACAGTCCAAAATCGATAGTCATTTAGTTGTCTATCAAGCATAATAAAGAAAAGCATCAGCTCCTTACATCTGAGAAGCTGGTAAAATCCAGTGTTTGTTGTTTTTGCTTGAAAAACGACCGAAAATACACCTCTGTGAATCGACTGAACAACTAATTGACAAATCATTTCAGCGCTGACTGCAGCCAAAATTTTCCTTTTGAAAACCGCAGTAGTTTCTAGCATCTCACCCGATTCTCCACTGGTTCTTTAGAATAAACTCTAATAACTGATATTATTACGTTAATATTAGAAAAAAAAAACACCATTGACATTAAAATATTACCATAACACTCCAAATACCATCAAACTACATAAATGACTTTACAGAGTGTGGGATTCAGCATCTCAGCTTAGTATACTGAACATTGGCAAGTGTGAAACTACTTGCCCACAGCCACCTCCTCTGTACTTCTGCATGAAATCCACAGAGGCTGCCACCTACAGCATGTGAACCACCCACCTGTGGACACAGAGTGTGAAATGTCCAGGAGAAATCTTTCACCCAGTACGATGAAAGCTAGAACCCTGGCATCGGGGGCTCCAAGTGAGACAACACACGCTCTCCAGTTCCCAACCCACACGTTTAATCTCCTGGCCTTGATGCAAATGCTACTGAGAGCAGAAGCAGCAGCACTCTCATTGTGCGAACTAACTTCCCTCTTTAAACAAAACAGGAACTTATCAGTCTGTCTTTATGCCTGCGCTTTCCTCTGAACGATGATGGAGCGAAAAGTTGTCATCTCACACTTCTCAGTATTTACTCAACAAAACCAGAACACCATGTGCAATATTCTAAGAATGTGATACTGAAATATATTAATTGTGTAAACTCCTGCTCCTTTCCCTGAATTATTCAACCCACATTTACTGCTGATCTGTGAAATTGGTCAATTTGTTTCTGTATTCACTTGTTTATCTCAATGTAATTTAAAAAAGCAATTATTTAAAATATTGCATCCATTTGCTGCCCACATTTATGCCTAATGCTCAAACACATGGCTAAAACGTTAAAATTAGTTAACTGATTAATTGATCGACCAAAATAAAACTAATTAACAAACATTTTGATAATCAATTATTTATTAAAGTCATGTTTTATCATACAAAAGATTATGCAGTTCCAGCTTCTAAAATGTGAGAATATGACATTTGCTGGTTTTGTCAGTCCTTTATGATGGCAAAAGAAATATTTATTTGGATTGTTGGCCAGAGCAATTTGAATATATAAACTTTTGAAAACTGTGATCAACATTTTTTTAAATTATATTCAATATTTTAGGAACCAAACAAATTGATTAAAGGAGATTGAAAAAAAAAAATCAACCA
Source organism: Mastacembelus armatus (assembly GCF_900324485.2). Classification (NCBI taxonomy): domain Eukaryota; kingdom Metazoa; phylum Chordata; class Actinopteri; order Synbranchiformes; family Mastacembelidae; genus Mastacembelus; species Mastacembelus armatus. Next base: position 7,965,847 of record NC_046648.1, read on the forward strand.
ATGAATCAATTAATTGATTGATTATTTTGTAAATAACAGATTTACATCTAATCTGTGTTAGTATGCAATATGTCATCTGCAATCTTTGTATTTTTTCGGATATTTTTGGGGCCATTTTAATGCAACCACTAACATAAGCTCCAAAACAGAAGATTAAGATCTCACTCCAAATATGTAAGGCTGTTTCTGTGTTTATCTGACTTCTCATCAAAAGCAAAGTGCCTCCTCCTGCAGCATTTTCCACCAAACAACAAACAGTGCAGCTAACCTAGTCTACAGCATCATTCAGGTCCAATCTCCCAAGCCACTGATTGAAATCGATAACCTCACTTGGGGCTCAAGCCCCAGTCAATCCAACAGAGGTGCAGGGCCAGCAGCGAACACCCCACCCAGAGAGGAGTGGGCCTCAGGCAGAGACAAAGTAGACAGCAAGAGAGAGAGAGAGAAAGAGAGAACGTATGAAACTGGAGTACAGAAGAGCCACATTGAACAGTGTCAGAGCCTCAGGGCCTACTGGGACGCTGATAAAGTACCTGGACATTTTTATAGACAAACTACTTATTTCCGTCCTCATATCGCTTGGGAAGACTGATAACTTTATATTCCTCTCAGGCAGAGGAATGAAAAGAGGGGGGCTTTCAGGAGTTTAATTGATCAAACTGTAGCCACAAGGGTTTTTTTCTAGAGATAAAAGGGAATAGCACTCTCCCCTGTACAATACAGAGATCTTTTAGAAAGCAGACCCAATGAAAAAAGAGAATGTAACTCATTATGCAAAGTCATTACAGGCCTCTGACTATGCTCCTTAAAGAAGGTTAGTTAATGGTGCAATTGTATCATACAGGATTTCCAGAGGTCAAAGTACCGGTCATAGGATAACATTATTTTACAATGTCCAGATTATTACTCCAACCAAGGTTATAACCTGTTTTGAGGTTAAGAATAAACACCACAACCATTTTAACTCTCCAACAAAGTAAAAAATATCATTTTATCACTGCTTATGGGACAATTTGGAAGGACACAGGGGCAGTTTAGCCCTAATGAGAACGTATCATAAATACCAGTGCTTGAGAAAGTGTTCCATTGCTGGATAACATGCTTATATTATTCTATATACAAAATATAAATTTACAACAAAAATATTTTTATTAAATAGTAGTAGGTGACAAGTTTTACACCACTAAATATTTTTAAGAAAACGAAAACTAGAATATGCTGTACTCTACCCCTTTCACTTTGGCTAATCTCAATCCAATTTGGTACACAATGTTTGCATTAACAAACACACGGACTGAATATTGTATTCAACTAGAAAATTACATACAATAATTAAAGCAAACAGAGTATGTATGACATAAAGACAACTTACATTTGATAACAGTGCTTAGTTATATGAAATCACTGTGGATTCCTCTGTAAGGCATGTGGTCAAAACAGAAGCTTCCATGGCATTATCACTTGTCTACCTGTCCACTTTCTGGTTGTTGCTTTTTCTCCCATCCCTCTCTCCCCTCTGCTGCCAACCAAAAGGTAACTATAACAACAGAGGATTTATTATCTCATGAGAGGAATAAATTGATCCATATCAATTTATAAGAATTATTCTAATTGAATATTTGGTTCTGGTTGCAAAAGGGAACAGTGCTGTGAGAAGTTTAGAGTATAGCTGGTTATAGTGCAGGGAGGGAGCTCCAAGTGGAGTTCATCAAACAAGGGCAAAGAGAAAATTAATGGGATTCTTCCGTGTAAACCAACAACAGGAAAGCTAGTACTTCTATAATAGTGAACTCTTGGTGTGAGTGTTTTAGGACAGTTCACTATTAGGTTTGTTTATGTCGTACATGACTTCATCAAATTCATTACTTGCTTTTTGTGTGTGTATAGGGAATTCAGTTATAATAAGGTATATATTGTGATTTGCTACATAGTCATGTGTTCACGGTGTTTCTGATTACTATAAACATAAAATTATTATTATTATTCTTTCATTTCTTAACAAGTAACCATGTATTATATTGAAATGTTTTATCCTATTGCTTGACCCTTTGAGACGGTGTCATCTTCATGATTTGGTTTAGATTTACAGACTAAACACCATGTAAGTAGCTGAGGTACAAGGTTTGTCAGTGCTTTGAATACTTGCGTTTCTCTGGGGTCTGGGATGTGTTTAGTTAGTCCGTGTGAAAGAACACAATCTCAGATTACTGACACCATCTTCTTATAACAGAAGCAGCAACCAGTAAATTCCCCTTTGCATCCTTCCTTAGCTGGCAGGTGTGCAGACTAATGTTATCTCAGAGAGCTAACCTTAGCGATAAGCTACACAACTACTTCAGCTAAACCTTGTTTGACAATATTAACAAATAATCCTGGATATTTTTCTAAGTCAGTGAAAACCTATTTGGCCAATGCTTAAATGTTTCAGCGCTGTGAAATTCACCTTTACCTACTTATTTTATGTTGCTTTTAGTGCATGGCAGACTACCTGTGTTAAAGGTGCTGCCACCACCAGGACTGGAGTGTGTAACGTCACGTGTTATCTGGCTGCAAAACCTTTAATAAAGCCTTAAAGGTTCAATCTGTAATGGGTAGAGTGATCTTTTGCCAGAAATGGAATATAGCATTCATTAAAATGTTCTGGTCGTTAGCCTGTAATCACCAGAAAATAAATGATCCTTTTAAATCTACATAGGGATAGGGCCTTCTTTCATGGAGGCAGCCATTTTGCACCACCATGTTTCTACGGCAGCCCAGTGGACAGCCCAATGGACAAACCAAACACTGACTAGACAGGGAATCTTGTTTTGTCTTAAAGGTGACAGCCACAATACAATCTCTTGTATCTGGAAACTAGGGAGGGTGTGCTCAAATTCTGCAATCTCACTATAATCTCTATAATCAATAATCTCTCACTATATGCTCCCAAATCTTTCACATTTCACACACTGCACCTTTGTTTAACACACAACTTTACAAATGTAGTGTTAAGTTTTTCACAAAATGTAATGTTAATAAATAGTTTAGTTATTATAATATGTTCTTTATGCGTCTGTTTTCTCCTATAGTCCAAACACATGCATTCATTCCAGGGTGTACCCCATTTCTTAACAAGGTCAACTGAGATTGTCCCCATCCCCCATGCCCCGGTTTATATGAATGATGGTTGTATGGCTATATGAAGTTTTGTGACCCCCAAAAATGGACCTTTTGCACATCTGACATTTTTATGTGTCTTAGCAGAAAAAGAATGGAAGCACAAATCTGTCAAAAAGCAATAAAAGTTATCAGAGGCATTAAAGGCGTTACGTACAATGCATTATAAATTTTGTTTAACCTCAACTCAGCTAATTTTTTAAAATTATATTTCTTTCCTTTAACTCCAAATACAGAGTGAAGAAAACTACACACCTGCACTAGCAGCTATAGGTTTATGATGCAACACACGAGCACCCTGGACCAATCATTGCCCTGGACATACATGGACACACCCATTGTACATCATGTAGGGACATTGATTTATATAGTTGTCAGCAAAATAAGGAAAACTGCTTGTGTCACTATATGAAGCAGTATATTTCTTTTTAAACTCTGTTAATCTGTCAAATGGGATTTATCAACATATTAATTTACATTCAATTGCATAAGCATTAATCAAGCAGAAATGGTAAACTAAGGGTTTTAGTTTGGCAATTATTTCATTTTACAGTTTTCCATATGTTGGCCACACTATTCTTTCCTTTCCTTTACCTTTTAAGATTATCAAGAAGCCTCAAATGCTGCAAGTAACTCCGGGTTACTACCTGAACATGATTAAATTCCATTGATTCCATTATAAGCACCATACACTTATATGATAATAAATAAGAAGGGGTGGATTTGTATAAACATCCAGAGAATGGTCTGACTCAAGTTTCCAGTCATCAGACTGTCCTGAGTCTTGAATTAACACAGACAAGAAAAAAAAATCCACCCTCGTCCAGTGAATCAAAGACTGGAAACGAGGTTTTTTATGAGAGAGAGGGGAGGGGTGAGACAGGTTCAAATCTCACTCCCTCTATGTACTAGTGACTCGAAAGAATCGAATGGGTTTGGAGTGTAGGGACAGAAAAAAAAAGCATTTACCTTTCTCATCCAGGCTCCAGAGTCTTCACACATACGGACATCCTCCTGTTGAAAGCAGAGCAGGAGGTCGATGCAACGTAAGGAGAAAAAAAACCTCCCGACGCGTCCATTTTTATTGTCTCCACTCACTCCTGGTAATAAAACGTGCAAATTAGAGCCTGCAAAACACCGCATCTATCGCATATCTCCTCACTGGACAAGTCAAACGTGCAGAAATACGATGTATAAGTCGACAAAACGAGCACATCCACAACGCGGGGCGGAAGGGGGGATTTTGTAAAGATGTGAGAAAGCATTAGAATGCAAGAAATGGTGTGATGGCGAGAGGGACTGTTGGGAGAGAAAGATCTGCATATGGAAATTAGGGTTAGCGTGGATAGAAATTCTATTTAAACTGGTGCATTATTTTGTATTAATTTGTGCGGGACACCTGCAGCTCCACTGAGAGGAACAAGTGAGTTTGTCATAGCCCACAGCAAAGTCATGGCGTGGAGCATGTGCTTAGTGCCTAAACATTAGCAATAGGAGTGTTACTATTAATTTTGATATTTTAGATATAATGAGCAGTGTTTGCAGTGTGCGTTTTTCTGAGGCCTATCTGTGGAGTAAATTAAACGTGCACTTAAAGACCAAACTGACATTTTATTAAGAAAATTAAATTACTTATAGTCTCATGAGGGTGAAAATGGAGCTCAACGCTGTCAGCGGGAAGCAAATTAAGGAGAAAGTAATTTGCTCTTTAACTACAAAGCTCTCGAGAAACAGAGACGCTCAAGCAAGTCCGAGACTACCGGGGATAAAATACTAACCCTTTTCCGACACGTCATACGGAGAAATAACACAATGACGTCACATCGAGGCCTCGCGTTGTTTGTGGACTGGCGAGTAGGACCACGCCCACTCTGAAACTTCGGACCAATCACAGGGCGCTGTGCGAGTGTGCGCATTCGCGTTTTGAGTGCGCGGGAGAGATGGAAAATCCAAACAGGCGAGCAGCGAGGACGAAGACGGTGTCATCTTCATGATTTGATTTAGATTTACAGACTGAACTCCACGTAACAAGCCGAGGTACAAGATTTATCAGTGCTTTGAATACTTGCGTTTCTCTGGGGGCTGGGATGTGTTTAGTTAGTCCGTGTTAAAGAACACAATCTCATATTATTGACACCAGCTTCTTGTAACAGGAGCAGCAACCAGTAAAATGTTAACATTTAGAGGAGTTGCATGATGTCGTCGTATAAACATGCAATTACAAGTGGTAAAGAACTAAATGATTCAAATCTTTTAAATTACTGCGGGTAGTTTCACATAACGTTACGTCTATCTTGTAAACTGCATCATGAAATGCGGTAACGGTAGCCAGCTGCTTAGCTCACCTAACTAATGGTGATATTTAACGCTACGCTAAGTTAGCTTGTTGTAGTTTTTAAGTAAGTTACGTCACTTGTTAGTTGGGTTTTAAAGTTTAGTTTAAGTGAGATTATAATCTGTCTCATATAAACTTTCGTGTCACCATCATTTAATGTTTTTGTTTGTTTGTTTCTTTAAGTAGTGATTCTGCACTAACAGGATGGAAGATGATTTCAGCCAGTCCCTCACTCCACCAGTATCCCCGTTTGCATCAGACAGCCTCTGTGAACTGATACCAGCCCGACCACCATGCTTCTGCTGCTCTGAAACGAAGGATGTCCCCACTGAAGCCCTGTCCACAGAGGGATACGCTGCTAGAGGCTCTCTGAAACGGTATAGTCACTGTAAGGTGTCAGGGAAATAGTCCCAGTGAAAATGGTCAGTTTTGGTGCACACCACAAATGAAATTCCAGTCACTTCCATTATAATGTCGTGCCATCAGAATTTTCAGTGTCCGATAATCCTTAGCAAATAAAGTCTTTCTTTTCTGTAGGTTGCTGTTGCATCTTGACCCAGCCCCTGCAGATTATGAGGGCGACACAGTGGAGATTTTTGGCTTCCCCTGGGTAACAGAGACAGCACTGGTGGAATCTACAAAGCTACTCTTTTCTCTGTTCAGGTAAGTCAATAGCTTTGCAAGTTTTTTCACAAACAGTGTTTTTGTAGTAAATTATTTTTGCTGCCACCACCCTAATGTGAACATTCTATATGACAACAAAAGCTTAGTGATGTGATTATTCTTAGTAATTTTTCAACTATATGCCTAATTTGTGTTTATGAAAGAAGACCATGTCATTCACTTACTTATTTGCTTTCTTTTATATTCCAGGCAGAAGGTTTACAGGTTGGAAACCTTGGTGCAGTCCAGTTCACATGACTTTGGTAAGCTTGTACATATACATATGGATATGCAATTCATAATCCAACTAACAATGAGGCTATTTTCATGCATAGGTTCAAATCTAGTGTTTGGGCCATGTCTGTTATGACACAGTGGGCATCTTCTATGTAAAAATTATTAATAGTGTCCACTACATCTGTCAATTGTCTTAGGTCAAGCAGGAAATCTTCACTATGAAGCAGAGGACCTCAGACAGCAGTGTGTTTCATTTCTTCAGTATGTCAAAGTCTTCGTGCACAGGTAATCCTGCCTCTTTTATTTCAAATATTTCAAATTATTTGTTTTTATCTTTGTTATAATGTCATACATTCTCCTGCTTTTACTTTGGTTTTCATGTAGATATGCATGTCTATTTACATCTCGTTAGGTATCTAGAGCTTTCCAGCTACCTCGACGGAGGTCCATCCCATCCCTATGAAGAACTGGAAGCTCAGCTCCCCTCTTCTATTCTAGAGGAGCTGTTTGGCATCACTCTCCTCACAGGACGACTCAAAGACCTAACATCCAAAGTACAGAGTGCCTTCACTATACAGAACCAGGGAAAGGTACTGATGAATGTCAGTTAGCCTGCATAGACCTAATTCTCGCATAGATATGATATGAGTAATGCAGTTCATTGGTATCAAGTTGTACAATAAAGGAAGTAGGGCTTAGAAAAAGGTGCATTAAAGGTGTGGATCGCATATCTGTACTTAAGGTATAAGGGGCCAAAAAAGGAGGAGTGGCTCATGAGTTTTCACATGGTCCTCCACCACCCAGACAACCTTTCTGATACTAAACTTGCTACTCTGCATTCCTCCACAGATTTTTCCTCCCTCTTGGCATTTGTTACATCTTCATCTTGACATCCACTGGTCAGTCTTGGAGATCCTTCACCTACTTGGTCAGAAGATGCAAGGTAGTTGTCTGGTCCTTGCACCAGAAATTAGGAAAATAAAACAAAAGAAATGTAAAAAGGGTATTCAGTGTATTATAGTGAATAATTCTAATAGAAATGGGCTTTATATGATTTTACCTTTTGTTTTCTCCAGGCCAGGTGGTGTACGCCCACCAGTTTGTGAATCTGACAGGGGAGAATCTGACTGATACCAGCCTGTTTGAAGAACACCTGTGCAGTCTGCTGTGTGACCTTACTGGTCTAGCCATAGGCAAATACAACAAGGTTTGAGTCTTCCCATAACTCAGTATATTCTACAGTTGCGCTGCAATGCTGGTATTTTTAACTGAATTTTAGCATTAGTTTAACTAATATTAAGTACCCAGGTAAAAGAAACTGCGTAGCAAATATAGTGTGCTAAATATATTTCAGTGTTAAATGGAGCTACAGGTGGTAGCTTACTATGTTAAATTGTTGATTTCTAGGTGCGGCCTACAGAGGCTCTCAGTAGCCATCACTACCTTTGTTCCTGCACCAAAGAGCTGTGGGTCCTACTCATGCACCTTCTGGAATCAAGGAATAAAGTGTTGCACACACAGGTAACACCTAGGCACACACTTTTAACACATGTGCAATAAAATGACTCTGTGCCTTTGCCATTACCAAATTAACCAGTGTGTTTCCCACTGTCCCTCTAGTCTTTTTGGAGTTATATGAACTCTGTGCTGAGGCCTCTGGTTTCAGGGAAACCTGTTGCTGAACAGTTCAGTGGCCTGCCCACTCACTGTAAAGACCCTCTGGGATTCACTTGGTGGCTGGTCACTCATTTAGCAATGTTAGGCCAGTACAGTTGTAACGGCACAATCCAGAAAGAGGTAAGTGGCCGAGAATCATATTATTATTACCTGCAGATGTTACAATTGATTTTGAGGCCCAGGTTTTATGCAGCGCAACAAAGAACTGTGGAATACTGAAAAGTCTGAGACTGATGATGACAGTAACTTTTCATTCATTCAGAACATTAGAACTCGAGTATGATAAATAACTATGTATACATATTAATTGTAAAAATGTCATCTCACTTTATCTGTATCCACAGAAACATCTTGGTGATAACTGGACATTTGTGGAGGAGTTGCTTAGGTTAACATGTAACCCCAAGGTCAGCACACCTTCAATTATAACTCATTTGTAACTTTGCAGATGAATTGTTTGTTTGTTATACAGTTTTTTTTTTTGTTTTTTTTTCACAGTTTACTAGTTTGTGTATTACATTAAACACTGTGTGTAATAACAGGGAGGTTTAGCAGAGGAGCAGGTTAGGATGCATGTCCACTGCTGTCTTAGTCTCTGTCTGCTGTGGGAGCCGAGCACCAGCGCTGTCTCCACTCTTTGGGACTACTACAGTAAGAATCTGGTGAGGACTTGAAGTACTGTGGTTCCGTGATAGAGGTGATATAAGTTGATGTGTTACTCTACCTCATTTTAACCATATCGGCTACAGTCAGGTCATATTTCCACCATTTTTAGATGATCTTTCATTTCTTTGTGTCTATTGTGTTTCTGCTTTGTTGCTGTCATTCTCATAGTTAGATAATTATGTGTTCCATTATATTTGTTACTTTTTTACAGCACATATTTGTTTGTGATTTTAATAAAAAGGTTGATTTCTGGTTATGCCACATATTTTCCTATAGATTATAACCACCACCTGTAAAGACAATGTCTTCTGTTCCTTTTCACCAGAGCGCCTCATTCACCGTGCCCTGGCTCGGGATGTCTGGCCTGGGCACATTGTGTAAAACCCCTCTGGCTCTTTTGGAGCAGGCCCACAGCTGCAGCACCCCATCTCCCCTTCACTCTCCAGGGCACACCCAGCTCTACCGCTCTGCCAACTCTTTCCACATTTTTCTTCGAGTGTTGGCCCTGTGCCTAGTCCAGGACAGGGCTGGGGGAGCCTCACAGAGACAGATCAAAGGGAGGTAAGGATAGAGAGCCTCTGAGGCTTTGTGGTTCTCCCTCCACCACTTTCACCATGAAAAGTATGTTTCACAGCCATCGAGTCATCTCAACACCATATAGAGTACATACAGGTGCAGGCTGTGAAAAAGTATTACTAATCAGGTGCAGCCTTTGTGATTCTTTTTTTTCCTTCTCCCTGTTGATCTTCTAATGTGTGATGTTCTTAGTGGGCTGTGTTTTGATTTGTGTTTGTGTGGGAGTGTGGGAATACCTCCATGGATACACAAACCACATGTGTGTTTGCATACTGTCATGCATTTCTGTCTTGTTTGTGTGCATGCCAGGTGTACCGCAATTTCCCAGTGTGCCTTTGATATTTACTCAGGGCCCCCATTGGAGCAGGTGTCTCAGGAGTCAACCACCTGCTCTTCAGCACATACCAAAGCCAAGAAGCCTCCTACCAATGAGCACACACACACATACACACAGTGCACCTGCTCCCTAGAGCAGTGACATCGTTTCAGAATGTGTGAGGCTGTTGATAGAGGTATTGTGTATGTCTTTGTGAAGGAAAGTAAGAGAAAACATCAGAAGCTGGTGTACATATCAGAACTGAGCGCTGGACTATTCCATATCCCAGGCCGGCTGGGTGCCAGAGAGAGCCAGCCTGAGATAAATCCGCCTAATGACTTCCCTCTGTCTGGAATGTGCTCAGTAGCACGGCAGACATCGAGGCTAATTAGCTAACGAGCATGGCGGTTAATTCGCCTTAACAAAGCTGTGTTGGTTTCCAACACGGATAGAGAGGAGCTTGGGTAGTGGGGAACAGGGGGATGCGGATGGTAGCCAGTCTGGCAACAGCCAGGGTGGGTCTGGGGCTGGGACAGGTCCAGATCTACCCTCCACCTCGCTCCACCAAAGCTGTCACCAGTACCTCCTCCTCTTCAGGAGTTGTGGGGCGTGCAGAATGCAACGTTTCGGCGACATTCCCACTCCTGGTCGGGCTCTGCGGGACAACCGCGAAGACCACATTAATGGAATTGACTGTGAGCATGTTGATCTCCAATGCCGGGAGTTAGAAGCATCTGCTTGCCTCCGGAAAAAAAAAGCTGTCCAGAATAAACAAACAGAAAGACAGGTTGGGAGAACACAGAAATCCCCTCTGCTGCCTCCCAGCGTGCTACTTATATCCCTGTTACATATTATTCATTCATCTATTTAAATCTCCCTTCCCTCATTCACACTCTGCCTGCATGGTTGGCCACCTTCTCCCTTTACAGTCCTCTGTGTGTGTAGCTAAGCTGATTTTGGTGTTAACCTGGTCTTTCTCAGTTGCTCTCTCGTTGTACTCCACTCGTTGATATGAGTCATACTTCTTACACTGAGTTTGTCTTGGGATGCTCATTGTTTGTGTTTTGACCCACACAGCAGCTCTACTCACCTGTGTGGGCTGCATTTGTGTTTGGGAGGTAGGATGGAGAAGGGGGGGGGGGGCTGCCTGCCAGGCGAGCAAACAGTAAGTTGAATGTGTGGCAATGCGTGTGTGTGGTATTATTGATCTTTCTCTGGTGTTGCAGTAAATTGGTTTGGCTGTAGAGAGGGACCAAGCGCCTACTGCTGTGTGTCTGAGTGTCTCTGACATTTAACATGATCTTTAAAGGCATTTCTCCACAGTGCCCGCAGGATCTAAAAACGTGCTGGGTGGTTCTCTATTCTTCCTCCCTCTCTCGCCTTTTCTTTCTCTCTCTCTCACACACATACACGCTGGACACACATTGGTTGGGCAGCTCAGCCTCTACCCTGGAGCAGAGAGGGTGATGGAGGCTGGTAGTGGGGTGCATGGTGGGAGTGGAAAGTTCAGTTAGGCAGCTTTTTAAAGTTAGGAGCTTCTGAAGAACAAATAAGCTGTGATGAGTTGGTCAATGGAAGTATAGCAATAATTGAAATAAAGCAAGTTATCCTTCTCTTGAGCTAAGCGATACTGTCGATTAGACATGGTCTTACCTCCATTATTATTTATGTTTCCAGGATTTACTCCAAGTTCTCACAAAAGAAGATGCAGGAGTTGTCAGAAGCGGGCCTCATGAACTTCCTACTGCTGTTTCTCGTCGTGGCCCGACAGGTAGAGCTGGAAGATGTGGCCAGCAGAGCCTGTGAGCTGCTGGGCTTCCTTCCTTCTAACTGTCCCCCAGGACACCGCACCCTGGTCTGGAGAGGACAGCTGTCATTGCTATTGTTGTTCCAGGTATTTTGGTTGATAATGATCATTTTGAAATGTACAATTTCATAGATTTTACCAGTTCTAATGTTTGTTTTTTTTTCACTCCAGGAGAGGGGTCTGGATGTTGGTGCCCAGGCTAGTTGGCTGGCTTCTTCCTTTAATGAGATGGCCAAAGAATTCTACGATAAAACCACAGAGGTATCTCGCAGACTTGCGCTCTGGGGACCGCTTGGCTCCTATCTTGAGGGTGTGGCTGAGGTTTTTGAGACGAGTACTAGTCTCAGCCTGTCAGAGGAGAAGCTGCTAAGCGACGGGTTTGACTGGTTGCTGCCTGCTTGTAGCCAATCAGAGCTGAATTCTGCCCTTGGCTTTCTTCAGATCGTCCTATCCCAGCTCAGGTGAGACACCTGGTGTAAATATTCACCAGATTCTCTCATTCCTCTCTTTGACTCATAACTGTTCCCACGCTGGTAGTAGAGACGTTCAGACAAATGTTTCCTGGCCAAAGCCAAGTTAAGCCTTTATTAAAATCTGATAAGTGGCCACAGCAGAGGAGAGTGATCTCATCTGCTCATCCCAACCCAGTGTCCACCCACTTCTAGTACTGACAATAGATGAATTGTGCTGCCAGATAGAATTAGTGTCTGTACAGACCTTGTATGGCCCTCAGGCTCCCCGTTAGTCTCAGGAGGTCTTGTGGCCCCCAGGTCACCCTCATCAGGTATTCCTGGATCCCTGAGTAGAGTTACAGACCCACGGGAGCTCCATGGACCCTCCTGTGGTCACGGGAACAGCATTAGTGCTGTGCCGTGTTGAGAGACTGCGCGTTAGCATGGGTTCAGCTGTAGGACATGGGTGTTCATTACATGAGCAACCCCAGCAGAAAGTCAGAAAGCCACTGCTGACACAGTCTCTGCTTATTGGGGGGGGTAGGTAGGAGTGGGAACAGTGACAACAGCAGACAGAAGTTAAGTGAGACTGTTAAGTTATGGAGTGAAAAATGATGTGTGATCTTTACTGCTCACTAGAATAATCTGAGTCAGATCAGGTGTTAAAGACCTCAGTGTCACCTTGCTTGCCAGCCTTTACGTTTACAATAACCCTTTCCTTTCTAGTCAACCAATAATAATAGCAAGTCGTCCTTATTATCCTGTAAAAAACTTAGTTTGCCTAATTTTATTCATGATGCAGATTTATCACAACTGAGCAATGGAAACAAGTGCTAAAATTTCCTTTAGGAAACTAAAGTCAAGCATCGATACAGTACATTGATACATTTGATCAAACACTGCTCTACTCCATTATCATTTAAAATTGTCAAAAACCTCCAAACAAACTGGAAAATATGTATTGGCCTATTATCACCTGAAGTTGTTGGGGCAAACTGTTTTTGATTTCTGTCATTTTCTGTCGTGTGTGGCTACCTGGCTAATGTAGATTGAAATTTCACTCTTCATGGAGTTTTTTGTCTCCACAAACTCTTGAGGGAAGCAGTTTGACTCTTTAGCTGCTGAATTGCTCTAATATGATCCACAGTTAATTAGTGCCATTGTCATTCATCTGGGGCTGGGCATCTAGCATAGGATAGTTTTAAACCTTCACATTGCACAAAAAGCTATAGTTCCAAAGAACTATTGATCCTACATTTGTGGATGTGATTACTCAAATACTTTTTCTGTAACTATATGTACTGTGTTCATGTGGAGTTTTAGTAAGCCCTGAAAATCTGCTATCATTGCTTTATATTGATATGACTTACAAAAGGTTAACAAATGAGCTGAAACACAGGTATAAGGACTTCAGAAAGTTGAGGGTTACTGAGCACTCTCACTCTTTCATGTAAGTGTATGATTGCTTTAATTCTCTGGTGTAAACGTTCTACCTTCTCCACCCTGCACACACACAAACCTACACACCTGCCCACACACCAAAAGTGAAACGGTAACCCATGCATGCAGTTCTCTTATTTCCGTGCCGGGCTCCGATAACATGGTATGTCGTTAGCTTTGTTAATTCCCAAACTTCCCATCTCAGATGTCAGGGTTGGAGGGCACACATTTGCACATTAATGGCCAAGGAGAGAGGGAAGAAGAGGAGAACTCCCAGAGGCCCTCTGTGTTATGGCCTGGACAGACACTGACCCATTTAACCAAATAAAAAAATAAAAAAAAATACCATGCTGTCTCTTTCCAGTCCGTCCTGCCAAATTAAACATAATTCTTCTGCCTGGCAATTCTGGGTATCGCTTTGTGATTAATGCCTTTTCTGTGACACAATTAATGGGTAATTATGTAGCCTGGCAAATTTAGCCTGTGCATCATTATGTCTATTAAGAGCCGTGTGGAATCTGCACACATTAAGAGAATTATTCTGCCAATGGCTAAGACAGCGGAGGGTCTGAACATTCACTCTTGATAGCTATTGCCATGGTGCTGAGGCAAGAAGCCAGTGCCAGCATAATTCCTCAGTCTGATTCCTTCCCATGACCCTCTGTTGTGGGAGGGTGGTAGTGGCGGCACTAGTTGATGAGGTGAGCTGGCACTGGCACACACTGTTGGATGGGTTTTTGCTACAAACAATTAATCCCCATCTTCCTGGCTTTATAAAATAAAAGCCTGCCTGTGAAGCGTCTTCCTTTATGAGCATTTAGAACATGTTCTGGATATTGAACCTTTATTTTTAATGTCAAGCACAAATACTGTTTGGTGTCTTATGAGAAGTTTAGAAACTGTTACATTTATACATTTTGTATAAATGTAACAGTTTCTAAACTTCTCATAAGAGAAGGTAAAATCAGGGTTTGTTTTTGTTGGTTTTTTTTTTTTTTGTTTTGTTTTTTTTTTTTTTTGCTCTACTGTTTAATATGTGTCTGTCATTGCTAGGATGCTGTGTTTTTTATTTAATGTCTGTTATGTTGGATGCAGCCAGGGGAAAGTTTAAACTGGATCCCTAATGGTGTGTTGGTGTATGTGTGTTTGTGTGTACACATGGTAAGAAGCCACAGTGAGGAGGATTAAGTGGGGTCTCTGACGATGTCTTGTACAATGAAGGCTGATGGGTGTGAAAGGCCCATTCCGCAGTAGTAACGAGGCTAATGAATTCAGACTCTAATCGATTGTTTCAGCTCTCTCTGGATTAGATGCAACCTTGCTGGAAGGGAATGTACCGTTGAGGTGTGTGTGTATGTATGTGTGTATACCATAGCAGCAGACTAGCGTGTGTGGTTGAGGATAGGATTGGACGAGGGCATTTGCTGGTTCCTTTTTCCTCCTCTCCCAGCACACCCCATCCCGACACCCCCATCTGGGTGAATGAGTGGGGCAGGAGGATCATCTCCAGTCTAAATGAGATTACAGCTCCTTCAGCTGCTTATCTGGGCTAATGCCAGCCACTGTGGGGCTGTGGTAGTGGCTGGGGCCAGGGATGAGCCAGAAGAGCCAAAGTATAGTCTGTGTACAGGGGATCAGCATTAGGCTCCACTCTATGGCTATAATATCCTCGTTTCCTTCCCCACCTCTACTTCCACCTAGCTCTGCTCCACACTGAAGCACACCGCCGCACCCTGTAATCCCCCAGGAGAGAAGAGAGGGAAAGTACATGAAGAAGAAGTAAAAGAGAGGAACAGGGGAGCAAAAGGATTTGAGAAAGTAGAGGGAGGAGTTGGGGGGTATGAGTGTTGTACACAAGAGACAGCAATGTGTTTGGGTTTTGCATCAGTTAGATTTGTTTACCTACTTTCTGGATGTGTGTGTATGTCCTTCTAGACGGATCTATCAGCGCAGTGTCCAGTCAGCACCTACCTTGGCCTGGGCCCCTGTTTCCAGCAGTGTGGTGAAAGAGCGCCACCTAGCGGTAGCAGGAGCACTATGGGTGCATTTCTTCCCCTTCCTCCGCAGCCTACGCCTCTCACAGACCCCTCCAGCACAGCTGGCAGATGCTGCTGCAGGTCAGTAACCTCAACATGTTAGGATGGGGACAACCTTTGAACTGTTTTGGATTTGTAATGGCTGGTACTGACCATTTTGAATTAATGGCAACATTTTACATGAATGCAGAGACAGAAATCACAGACAGAAGTCCATTAGTAGTTAGGGAGGAGGATAAGATGATTTTAGGGATTTAAAGATTATGAGAACATAGGAAAGAAGGTATCTAGACGAGAAAGTCGGGACACAAGCTTTGCACTTTGATCACACATGCATGTACTGACACTTCACACAAAAGTGAACTCATTTTGTCTTCCTCAGGGTTCACCTTGCTTGCCTTTGATCTGCCTGGCTCTGCCCCTCAAGACCTTCAACCTAACCCAGTCCAGTCCATCATGCAATGTTTTGGCTGGGATGACATGGTTCACCCTCTTCTGGTGACTCGTTACCTTCCCCATCTGCTCCAAAACAGGTACAGTTATCCTTTAGGATCCAGCCCTTGGGAGTGCACCTCAATCACAGTCCATTTTTACCTCATCAGTCCTGATGGAAAAACATCAAGTTCTGTGAGACTGGTATGATTTACTTTTCTTTGTCCTGTCAGCTATCAAGCTTCATCATATGGCACCACACTTTTCTGCAAGTCCTGTAGGTATATTGCCAAGTATATAATGAATAAATTAGACAGTGAGCGTCCTTGGTGTTATGAAAATAGGTTTTAATGAAGAAATTGCACCTTGCCTCTAAACAGAATATAAAATGTGGTGCATCTTCGAAATTACACTCAAGGGTACCAAACAACGTGACTATTTCAACCTCAAAGGTCCTCTTTAGACTGTGCCAAGTGATATTAAGGCACTACACCAGAATATAAGGGCAGAACAAGGACACTGCATGTATTCATTGTGTATAAGTACCAGACTACCAAGGCTCCTCTCTCTGCAGGTTGGGCTCTTGGGCACTAATATGTAATTTATAAATTGAAGTAAGGGTTTCATTCATGTGAATATTTTATGAAATGACAACAAAAAACTAAGTAAACTCAAAGGGAATCTGATGGGAAGAGGCATCTGAGTGTTTCAGAGGTAAGTGTATCTCAGTGTTTATGCATATTTGAATTATAAAAAGTATGACTTGATGTTGTCCTGTCATAAGAAAATAACCAATTCAGCACATTGGGGGATTAAATGTCAACTGTGCTTACTGTATATGGCTTGTTCTTCTCTTCTTTTTAGTCTCATCCTTCACCTCTTTGTGTCTGCATATTGTGAAGGAAGGCTCAATACTCCTTTATAGACCAGTAAAGCCAATAGTTCACATATTTTCCATTTATGTTTAGTGATTGTCTTTCCCAGTGAACTGGTGTCCTCACTGAGCAGTGAGTCTGGCAGCGTTGTGTCAGGTTCGGCCCAAACTCTGTCAGTGAGGGCCTGGATCAGATGTGTCCTGCAGCAACACCTTCACAAGAACCCAGATGGCTCAGAAAGCAGAACGGGTAATGTCACTAATTATATGGTAAATCCTCACCCTACAATGTTCTGCCATACAGAAGTGGCTATCTCAGTGGATTTTGCAAATTTGCACCCAAGTGTATTTAAGAATTTGTTTCACAAAGTACTTTAGTTCAAATTTATTGGCCATTTTTTTCCCCCCAAATCTGCGCTGGCTTTTAAACACACTTATCCAATTTCTATGCTAGTGTCTTTAAATCTTACATTGTTACCTTCTTGGTAAATGACCTTCCTGCATTCTTCTAGGCCGAGCTATGCAGGAGCAGTTGTGTGAGCTGACCCGACTGGTGCTCAGGCTTCCTGAAGTGGACGGTCTTCTGCAGAGAGCCAGCCTCCAGCCCACAGCCACCAGGCTGGAGACCACTGCTGCCCTGCTGATGTTTGTCAAGGTAACACATGCTCAGAGGTGACAAGTACACAGTGTTATGTTGCCAGATTCTTAAATAATCTTTCCATATCTGTGTTTGTGCTTCACATTTTGCTATAACATGCAAATCTTTCCATCCGTTTCTCTTGCTGTCTGTTTTGTTGTGGTGTCAGGCTGTAGGCAGTGTATACAATGGACTGCAGGCTTTATCTGAGCGTGCCGCCATGGTGACCAGGGCTCTGGACTACATTGGAGACATCTTGAAACACATTAAACCCTCCCTGGTCAGTAAGAACAAAGAAGGACTACAGCTGGCTTACTGGGCTGTTGGTACGTTTAAATATCATATACCTCAACCACAATTTACAATGCACAGTTTTTTTTGTTTGTACAGTGTGTTCCAAGTAAGTAACTATTGCAGTTGTGAATCTGACTGAATCCTAGATTTGTCTCTATTGTGTATGACCCAGGCTGCATAGTAAAACACTGGAGCCCCCTGCTGGCCACATCTAAAGCCCAGCAGCTGCTGTTCCGCATCGTGGATGGGCTGCTGCTGCCTCACAACCTCAAACTGCAAGATAAAGCTCTCAGGGACAGCCTGCCACTGTATCTACAGGTTGGAACAAACATATATTGCGCATTGAAACACAACAGGCCTGAAGGTGTCAGGTTCCACGAAAAAGAAAAGTGCCATGAAACAAAAGGCCTTCACCACTCATCTGTCTAAAATTTGTTCACATTTCCATTTGGACACCTTTACTGTGTTCTCCTGCAGGGTCTGTCAGTAGCTTCCAGTGTGTCACAATCTCAGGGAGCCTACCTGAAGCAGCAGCTCCGCTCTGTTACCTGCAGATATCTAGACCATTTCCTTCCCGACTCGCCTTCCATGGGTGACATTGCTAACCACCCGGTGCTTCTGGGTGCCTGTGAATCCATCCCAACTCCCCGGGGGTCAGCACTGAGGAGGACCATCCTGGAGGTGCTTTGGTACGTCTCTAGCACTGATGCCCCACCTGGCTTTGCCATGAATTTAATACCCAGATTGCATTTGGGTGGCTCCAGCCCAACAAATCAATGCATGCATAGGAGTGAGTTAACCAGCAGTAATTCAAGGCCAAACAGGAAGAAATCAAACAGAAAAATGTCAGCTTGGACTCAATATCTTTTTACTTGCTGCAATTTTAATCATATCATCACAGGCATATTCTGGTTATCAATCACTTTTTTCTGTTACAGCAAATCATGTTCACAGTTTTTGGAATTCTCCCTTTCTGATTTGACAGTGAGAACTTCCTACAGTTCAAAGGTCATGCCCCTCCACCTCGCCTTACTTCAGTCCTCATGTTGCTATTGGAGCTTCTGAGACGAAACAGAGACTCAGATCCCGCCGTCCTCACTCTGGCCCTCCCGGCTCTGCTGCGCTGCATGATGCTGGTCAACGAACCGCAGGGTCAGTGATGCTTGTGCTTTACACACAACCATCTGAAGATTGGAAAGTCAGTTATCTACATTGTGATGAGTGTTTCCATAGAGTTGGGGTCCTTTGGCTCATTCTGTGCTTAGTGTAGCTTGGACTGATCTTCAGGATATGTTTGTCATAAGTCTGGGATCTGGAACTTATTGTCTCACAACAGAAAGAGCAAGCAATGCTTTGCTTCTTATGACATACAGACAGGGAACCTTTACCTGAGCTACTCTAAGCACCAGGGTTTAGTAAATAACCTGAAGGTATCTTTAATGTAGCAGTGAAAACAGTACATTTGTGTTCTGCTTAATCACAACAAATGATTTTCAAAATGAATCTGACCAAGACAAGTGCATTTTTTTTTTTTTTAAACTTCATTTTTATTAACTTCATAAATGCCATAATTGTACCAAAGAGATGATGGCAAACATCCCTAATGCTTACGGTTTTTAGCTGTGCTCACTATAGGGCAAATTATATAGAAAAAACACATTTGGACAATCAATTTTGTGTTTATAGTAAGCAATGAATGGCCATCTAATGATAGTGTGTGTTTTTCTGTGCAGTGAAGAAGACAAGCACAGATGCCTTACAGCTTGTGGTGGAGCGTTGTGCTGCTGTTTCCAGAGAGGGACTGTGCGACCAGATGATTTCTGTCTTGCGGTAATTGACAATAATGTCTGCCAGTAAATATCTGCACCTGTATTATAGGCTGTGTAGTGTCATACACCAGAAGCACCACAGGCATTATAGGCATAGTATGTATATTATATTCAAGTCTTTTTCAGTCTTTCATGGTTTTCAGTTTTCCTCCCTGTGATGCTCTTAGGTCATTTGTGGAGGAGAATGAAGGAGTCTATGACAGACAGGTATACAGCGTTCTGGAGACAGTGGCTGTTTTAGATCCCTCTGTGGTTCAAGCTCTCATTCCCAGTCTGTCTCTCAGTTTGAGAAACACTGAACACAAGAGAGGGCTGGGTAAGAACATCGCCTTGAGGTGAGCAAGCGCATGAGTCGCATCCTCAAAGCCATAAAGTATTTGTCACCTTTTTTAACTATTTTTAAGTTGTCTAGACAATAAACAGGTGGTCTGTATTGAACTAGAAGTGTTTTGTAGCTGTACTCTTCATTGAATACATCCGTCTATCTGTGCCACAGGAGTGCTTATAAGAAGCTGCTGTGTCTCCTTGGCGAGAGTGGGCAGGCTGAAATAACCAGTCTGGACGCGGACTGAAGTTTTTTTTTTTTTTTTTGAGAAGCGGACCAACTCCAGTAATCTCATACCACTCTTTTTTTTTTTCTTTCTTTCTTTTTTTTGGCCAAATTTGATGATTTGGTCACCAGAAGGGAAATATAAGTACACAAGGCTATCTTTCAAAGTCTAGTCTAGTGCATTTAGCACTAAACATTTCCGCGATCATGATAAACTTCAGTTGTAACAGGCTGGAAAAGACACAACATAGGTGCAGAGAATTGTGATACATTTACAGAAATGTATTATTTGACTTCAAATGTTCTTCATGCATGGGCCCAGTATGGTCATATCATGGACAAAAAGCCTAATATCACCAGGTTGTATATAATGTAGCTTTTTGTATAAAAAATACATAGTGATACATTATTAATGTAATAAAATGTGAAAGTAAAATATGAATATGGTCATACCAGTCTCTCCTTTTCATCTCAGTTCTATAGTAAGAGAAGTGCAGAATGTGAGCATTAAAGTGAGCACAGACCACTTTGTGCTTATACCATCAGGTGCTGGATCTGTCTGTATTCGCTTGGCACTCTGAATTACAGATTTGATGACAGCCGTGGGCGAGCCCAAAGAGTTCAGTAGAAAAAGAAAAAAAAAAAAAAGTGAGTAAAGGAGTGGAGTACTGTTTGTTCCAATTCTCTCTCGCCTTTCCAAGTCGCAGCAATTTCTTGCAATCCAGCTTTAGTTTGCACCTAATCACATGAAGTCTCACTCCTGTCTCCCACAATCATCAAGTCCCATTTTCTGGCATTGCTAGTTATTTTCCAGCCTCATCAAACTGCAATGCATCCCTTCATCTGAGCAGCTTTCTGGTGTACTGCATTCCTTGTCTCCAATAGCATCAGAGGTGGCTGGAGAATTGATGCAGAAGGGACAGCAGTAGAGGTGTTAATATATTTATGTATTTATGAACATTTATGTAAACTATTCAAATTGGTGTTACATTTTCTATTGCTGCTAAATAATTCTCACACAAGACTAGTGACAGTCTTCATAAAATACATTCCAGCACTATTTATTTATGAAGCATATTTATTCTGAAAACTTTCCATGCATTCTCTTAGACACATTGTTTCGGACAAATGAGGGGAGTACAGGGTTTTGGTCAAAGTATGTTTTTGAAAATCAGCAGAATGCATTGTTATCATATTATATAGAGACACACTGTTCTGCAGATATTCTCTGAACAATGACAATGACCAGACATTCATTGGAACATAAACAGTCTTAGGTCCTGAGCGTAATTTAAAAAAAAAAAAAAAAAAAATCTCACACTCACACAGGTTGATACCATACACACATACAGTAGCATGTCACTGGTGTTACAGAAAAAATCAAGTAATTTTAAATGTGTTTGAATAAAAAAAATATATATATATATGTCACATGGCCATTTGTGCCTTGATGAGCTTCATCACCTTGCTTGACACTTGGTAATTTGCAAAAATGTGAGTTGAGAAAACAGGCTTGCATGTATTTTTCCAACCACCAAAGTAATCATAGTGGACTGATGGAAATGTTGTATACTTTAGTTTAGCTAGAAGAAGGAGATTCTTTGAACTTGTGGAAAATTAAGCAACTCAGTAATATCTGCTTACTGCAAGTTAGATTATGTGGCTTTATTCCCCCTCTCTCTGGGAATTCTTATCACTGCAGTTTTTTTTCTTCCTTAACTCATCACATCTGAAATATGACAGTACTACTGTATTGTTGTGAATGCTCTGGTGTCTCAGTTTCTTAGAAGCTCGTGGAACAGCATGGCTCTTGTAGATCAGGAGGATTGTGTTGTAACAGTGGTGGCAGGTTCCAGATAACTTAGAATGTCAGGTACATTTGTCAGCCACATTTGCTAATATTGAATGATGTCCAGCGGTTCCTCCATTCTCACTTTGTGGGTTCATGTTCTCATGTTTTGATCATCGGCAGTTTAAACAGTGCCTATCCTGTGATGGGGTACTTGTAGAGTCTGTAGATTTGGGCAGGTGAAGTAAGGAGCAGGGAGGAAACAAGCTGCTATCCCATTGGAGGCAAATGGCAGTGTTGGCCCATAAAAAACCTCCTCCTTCCCCTCTGTGCTCAGATCCAGCACCTGGAAAGAGGACCCAAAATTTTCATGTCTTTACTTCTTTACCTAAGATAAATTAATTCTTTCCCTAAGATAATAAACATGGGAAACACAATTAAGTACATGCAAAACATAAGCGTGTTAGCATTTGCTATGCCAACATCACCATTTTGTGACTGACTCTTTGTCTGGTTAAAACTATCTAACAAAACAACGGAAATTTCACCAAACTGTCCATAACTTTAGAAGACTTCTACTTGATTCGATGCTCTGCTAAAGCTCCATATCACTTTCACAAATAATTTTTAATTCATTTTTGCAGAAGAGAAAGTGAGTTTTAAAAATATACAATGTTTGATCCTCAGTTGTAGGTCAAGGCTGATCAGGGACAAGAAAAAAAAAAGGTATTCATTTGAGAAACACTGGGGGCTGGCTCATTGTTTAGCAATTCAAGATCAGTTTGTAATTTAGTACAATGGATGTTTTGTAGTTAGTGTTCTGCTGCTTCACCTTACTGTATGAGCAGTATGTTAGAAGCAGAATAGCTGAATTCCTATCACTTCAAATGAACAAAAGTACTGGCTCACCTGAATGCATGCCAGAGGCTCGTTGGTCCAAATAGAGTACCCTCCAACCACATAGATCCTGTCGTCGTGGACGGCTACTCCCGACTCGTTCTGACCTGAGGAGGACAGAGCCAACACACTGCTTCACCGTGCCAAGCACAGGGTATTCTGTCAGCATGACTTCCACGTCCCCCAAGAGGCAGCGAGGGAGATAAATGCAGAAAGATGGGGCAAGGGCACGAGTGTATTGAGAGCTAAGATTGAGCTCCTCTCTCCTCGCCTCAACTTTTATAAAATCTAATAGGAGGAAAAGATCATGACTGAGTCTTCTTTAAGGGCTGTAACATGAGTTCATATATCCACATCCTCCAGTATATGCAGGGTAGACCGTGTCTCTGGTTCATGCGCTCATCCTACCTCAACCAGCCAGGGGGTTATAGATGCAGCATGCTCACTAAATTATAGACATGCACTGTGCTGTGTTTTCACTGTATATTCTGCTGCCGCCTCCTCGCTACCAGCAGAGAGACATAATGTGTGTAATATAACGAGAGAAACAGAAAGCTTCACTCACACAGCTTCACACTATGTTTATACACGCAGTTTACAATATGCCGTTGGAATGTAATATGTCTTTATGATGAGTTAAACTTGTTAAACTTGGTTTCAGAGCTTGAGCATTTAACCCTGCACTCATCATCAGGACTGTGTGGGTGTGGCTGGAGCAGTTGTTGTTAAATCATGATCAGTGTATGGAATTACTGTGAGTCGTGCCTATGTAGGACTTCAACACTCACAGAACGTTTGTTTTCAGAGTCATTATTATTATTAGATAATAATAATAATAACAATAATACATTGGCCACCCGGGGGATGTCAACCCAGTATATCTGGTTTCGTAGCTGCGACATGCAATCCACAGTGTAACATGTCATTAACATAGTGGATTCAGAAAGCTGCTAACTTAGTCCATCTGTCTTTGGCAAACAGTGTGCAGCGAGGCTTTAAAGCTTTTTCACTGACACAGCTACCTGCTGCATCCAAAGCTGCAAGCAGAAACATTGAAGTTGTGGGTTAGAAAATCACAGCAATGAGTGATAAAGCTCTGTAGAGCTGTGGGAAGCTGCAGGTCAGGTAATAATTCTCTGTGGGCAGTCAAAAATATTGGTTACAGCCACTTTTAAAAGTAAAAGTAAATAAAAAAAAGTAAAACAAACAACTAAAAAAATGATTCACCTGTTATTATCACCTAACTCATCTTCATCAGGAATGTGTGGGTGTGGTTTGATCAGTACCCAAATAATAGTTATACAATGTGATGGCGTGTGTTGACGCAGTTGGCCGTTTTTGCTGAGTTCTTCTGTGTGGACAGGCCAGTCAGACAGTTGTTGCATCTTGATTTGTCAATTCCTGTAAACTGTTTTTTTTTTTTTTTTTTTTTTTAGCCATTCTCTCTTGCTGCTCCAGTTTAATTATAATGTAACAGAACTAACAGAATAGTTTAGGGAAATAAACCAATTTGCTTTCTTGCTGTGGGCTAGAAAACAGCTAGTCTGGCTCTGTCTGACTGAAACAGTGTCAGCTTAATGATGCCTCTAAATCTCACTAATTGACTCAGTGTATCTTTGACACATCAGGTTTGTTAAATCTGAATAAACTGAAGCCTTAGAGCCACAGAGTGTGGTCTTTCTCTGCATTATGTGTGGGACTCTTTCTTTGAGGTTTCCAAATTGCCATGTTTGGACAGAACCAGGCTGGCTGTCTTTTACGCTAAGCTACGCTTGTGTCATCCTGACAAGAAAGCAATCATCTCCAGAATGAGTGTGGGTGCATGCTCTCATGTTCCTTCACTTTGCCCACCAGTTAGGAGACTGAAGGGGCAGCGCGTCCACTGGTCCAGGTCCATGTTGTAGGAGTCGATGTGGCGGACGAGGATGCGGTCGTTGTTATAGTCCAGGTCGTTCCCGCCTAGGACATACAGCTGTCTCCTCACCGCCGCCATGACGTGGTAAACCCGCCTCTGTAACATGGGACTACGGGCCAACCACTGGTCCTGGGATGGAGGTGGAGGTTTAAACAGATGGAGGTGAAGAAAGAAGAGAGAAAATTATTTGATGCAGATGAGAAGGAAGTGAGATGCAGTATAAGCAGGGAGGGAGAGAGAGACAGGGAGGGTGGGAAGGGAAGGAGGATGAATAAGAAGATTAATATTTAAGCATACCCATGCATGGGTAATTGATGTACGCTCTGTGCTAGATAAATAACGTGACACTAGAGCTCTGGTTTGTACTAATGACTTCCCTCCCTATTTCTAATCATATGTTTCAGCCACTCCATTTTACACCATGGATCCCTGCTCATTTCACTAAGTGTGTCGAAGCTTATTTTGTGTCAGCGTATGTGTGTGAGTGCTTGATTGAGGCAGAGAATGGGAGTGTGTATGTGTGTGTGTCTGCTGGGAGCTGACGGGTGGCCATCTGTTGAGGGTAGAGTGGGTGGGGGGGTTGCTGTTTCTCTGGCAGGTGAATGTAGATTCATGGTGAATACAAATGAGACTCTCTCCCTCTCTTTTTCATCTGCTTCTTCGTTCCCTCGCTTCTACGCTGACATGTACAAACACAGACCCATATGGATATGCACCTTACACATATACGCTATGCATACCTCCATACTATATATACAGACTCCCCAAGATACAGGCCTCTTTAACAGCTGGCTCATATACATACACAAACAGACATGTAGTTTACTACATTCCATTACGGTGAGCTGTACTGCCAATACGCAGTACTTCATATTTGGTGAAACTCATTTTTAAACATGACGCACTGAATGGTGCAACAGCATTTTAGAAATGTCTTTTACACAGTATTTGGATTATATATTTGCGTCCTTGTAATTACAATACAGGGACAATTAACAGTAAAGGAGCTGGCATACTATTAGTGATTTTGTAAGTTTCACCTCCATTACTTATTAATTAGAAATGAGCTGTAGAGTATCTCAAAATTTATATGTAGTGTTTCTCATTTTCCTGAATGCCATTGGTTTTCATTAATTTCCATATGGTGTGAAAATCAATTAGCAGACGCTTGACACCTGCCTGTTGTGTAATCCATCACAGTGAACATACGGTCTGCGTTAAAGTTCTGAAAAAGCTCATTATTGTTACACTAATGTGGTTTAAGTGTAGATTGTTTTAAAAGATTATGCACAGCAATCCAACAAAAATCATCTAATTTTGACAGACATCAATGCACCTTTAAAATTAAGTGTCAGATAAAGGCAGTTTTTGTTCATATAGTCCAAAGTCGCAAATCAGGCAGCTTTGCAATCTGAACACTGTAGGGTACCCTCTATCTTTACAGTCTTTTTCAGATAAAGAAAGAAAACTGTCATCAGTGGAAACACAAAGGACAGCAACAGACATGCAAACATTAGTTACACAGTATTAAAGAAATAAATCAGATTATATAGAATTTATAACATGATGGGGAACGCTGTGATGGTAACACAGGTGCTAGTTTGCCTGCTGAGGAAGAGTATTTGCCAGAATCACTTTTGCAAATGTTGCTGACCCTTTATGAACAGACCTGAATGAAACCCAGTGTCTGTCTGTAAAAATACATTTAAAGGTGCAGAGGTGAGATTGCAGAGTGCAACCCCTCACACTCCATCCACCCTTTCTGATACGGCAAAGGGTACGGTGGCCATCACCTTTAATACGAAACTCGATTCCTTGTCTAGAGCTAGTGTTTGGTTTGTGGGCTACTGTAGAAATATGGTGATGCCTCATTGCTGCCTCTATGAAAGGACACACGCTTTCTATGTAGATTTTTACAGGCTTACTCTAAGATTAAGAAAATGCAACAGTTTGTATTTAATGATTACACACTAATGACAACATATTCCATTTCTACTAATAGATCACTGTAAATATGCAGTTAATATACACCGTCAATACACAAACCTTTAAGTGTTTGATTTTTTAAATTTTCTGGACACTTGGGGGCAGTGCAACAAGCTGTAAATGCAGCACTGATATTACTGCACAAAGTACATAAGAGTACATACATTTTTTTCCCTCTGTTTTGGTCTCCACCACATCCTGAGAAAAATGTTAGGTTGTTTAGCTGCTAAATGGTATGTATGTCCATCAGCTAGAACTACATGTGTCTGTTGTTTGGTTCTGGGCAGGTAGTGTACTTTGGATTTATCAGATTTTTCAAACAGCTGCCTGCTGCTGCTGGAAACAGGACTGATGAGAGGTGTGGGACTGAACTAAAACATTATAGTTGTAGTCCATAAAGCCAAACCAAAATAAGTTGTGTTGAAAATTGCTAAAAGAGCTCCATAGAATTAGGGATATGGTAGATTGTGATGATAATTATTGGTTTTATGAATAATATAAAAATATAGATTATAGATTTTAAAATGTATCAGATTCTACACAGCATGCTTTCAAATATGGTAATCAGTAATATAGAAATATATAATAATATACTAGACTATAAGATAAAACATACAAAAAATCATACATAAGATCCTTTAAGCACTTCAAAAACGCTGAAATAATGTAAAATTTCTTAATGCACTAAAAAAAAAAAAAAAATCTCATTGCATCATTCCTACCTGTTCTGGATCGTACACCATCAGTCGATTCTGGTATTGAGCTGTGTTTGTCACCCCACCTGGAACACAAAGGAACAGCACCCGGGGCTTTTGTGAGATAACGAAAGCTGTTGTTACAAATATGCAGAAAGCAGTGTGTGTCTTAACAAAATTTAAACAGTGTCTGGTATGTATATGTACAGGTATGTGTAGGAATAATTAATGCATATGGGAGCATGTGTGAGTGTGTGTCCTGAGCTCTTCTTCCCCATCACTGTGTACCTGAGACCCAGAGCAGGTTGTCAGCCACACAGCCAGCGTGGCAGGACAGTGAGCGGTCAAACGGTTGGACAAACATCCATTTGTTCCTTTTGGGACAGTAGCGCTCCACCGAGGGCAGCACCTGCCTCAGCTCGTTCCTGCCCCCAACTGCATACAGGTACTGACCCAGAGCTCCCAAGACAAAGTGTTCTCTGCAGGCCTTCATGGGGGCTATCTCAGTCCACCGGTTGCCCCTGGGGTCGTACCTACAGGCAGACCTTACTGCACATGTCCTCCCGGTGGCATGCTCCACCTCACCACCCACAACAAACAGGAAGTTCCCCATCACAGCCACACAGTGGTGGCTGCGTCCAGTGGGCATGGGTGCCAGCTCGCTCCAATTCGACCCCCCCGCAACACGTACATGCTCCTGTGCAGCTGGGTTGAAGTACCTCAGCTCCCTGACTCTGCTCACCTCCCGCTTGCGCCCTCCAGCTATGTAGAGGGTGAGGGACTGGAAGCGAGGCCTGGTGCAGGCTGACTGGCGGAGAGGCTGAGCAAAGATGGCGTGATGATAGTCCAGGGCCTCCTCCACCAGGCCAGCTGTGGTAGGACTCGACTGGACCAGAGGGTGGCTACGGGCAAGGTGGTGCAGAGTGGGGACGTCCATCAGGCCATAGCGGACGTGTTGTAGAAGATCCTCAGTGTACTGGTAGCGACAATCATGTTCCAGCCACAGAACAACCAACTAGAGGTAAAAAGAGAGAAGACAGTGTTAGTCTCTAACCAACAGTCATTCACACCTTAAAAAATAGTCTAATATAAAAACAATTTCAGCATTTGACTTAATGTGAGATTTGGTGGGCAGCTTTGTCAAAATTATAGTTCTGTCATATTAGAAACACTTAAAATGGCCCATAGCACCTTAAATTATCTGTGCTTAAAATCTTATTACTATTTTACTATTAAAATGCAACCAATTCAATACCACTGTTGTTAGTTTGACAGGTTAGGAGCAGGGTGCCTGATACAGTTCCTATAAAAGAGCGTGGGAAGAAGGAAGACATTAGGCTATGGGAAGACAAGAGGTTAAGAACAGAGAGAAGGAGCATACAAGAAGAAAGGAAAGGGAAGTAAAGGCAGGTTGACGTCAGCATGAAAAGAAGCAGAGATTAGAGGAATGAGAAGGTGGGAAAAAAAAACAAGCAAGAAAGGAAAACAAAAGGAGAGCGAGAAAAAAAGAAGTGAAGGGCTGCTAATCGTAATGGTGTTTCTAGACACCTATAGGCTATTATGGCAAGGCGGAGCCAATCTGGCACTGCATCTATACTTGCCAACACACACACATACACACACGCACTCAAGTATTAATCAGCAGCATTCAATATACAGACTCCAAATATCCACAGGCACCCTCCTTTGTTTAACTCAGGCAAACGGAGTTACAGAGAAGAGATTTTAATTGAACTTGAGAGCAGCAAAAGGTTATTTAGCTGCAATGAGGTGCGGATGTGGGTGAGATGACTGGAGATCACTGATACCATTATTAGGCAAAGAAAGTGGTTTTTAATCTAATCTGTGCAGAGAACTTGTACAGTGGAATAAAGGCGTGTTTTGGGGGGTAATGTAGAAAGGCAATGACAAGGATGACCATGGACACATCAGACAAAAATTAGACAAAATTCAGAGCATCACAACTGAAACATAACACAGCATTTGCAATATGATGAATGATTGATATTTGCATAAATGTTCAATCTGTGGCAGCTATCCAAGCAAAAGTGCAGTTTCGTTATTTCCCCTTCAACCCATTCTGAAGGTGTGAATATGCAAGCAACATGCAAGCCTGGATTGTCTTTTTGTGGTATCTGTGCCACTTTCCTGTCTCTGACTCCCTTTCTCTGTCGCTCACCCCGCCTCTCTCCTCATCAGAGCTCTGAAGTGACAGTGTGTGTGCGTGCGTGCGTGTGTGTGTGTGTGTGTGTGTGTGTGTGTGCGTATGTGTGTGCACTATGGCAGCTGACTGTGAAGGTCACACTGCATCACACAACTTCCTCAGGGCACAGAATAAATCAACTCCCTTCTCCCTCCTTCCCCTTCGCACTGAAAGAGAAAGTGCACGAGAGAGAGAGAGAGAGAGAGTGTGTGTATGTGTGTCTGTGTGTGTGAAAAGGAGAGAGCGAGGAGATAGAGAGGGAGGTAAAGGGAGGGGCAAGCTACAAAAAGACAGAGCAAAGGATGGCATGAAAGAAGAGAGTGGAAAGAAAAAACAAAGCCAGAGAAAATGTGATTTCCAGAGCGTGAGAAACTTTGAGTGACTATGATTGACAGCTAAGCTATATCGGTCCAGTATTGGTGGGCAAAAACCCCCCACCCTTTCGGACGACGGCCCCCGCTTGCTGTTCGCTTCCGTCTGATGCCCAAATTAACCTTCTAGGCGAAGTGAAGGAGGCCCAAAGCAGCCTAATCAGAGGCTGATTATGGCTGCGGCGGCTGGCTAAAGGGTCAGGGTAATTGTGCCATCAGAGGCCTGATTGTTTTCAATCAGACGGGCGGCCGAGTGACAGCTGGGGGATTGGGGCCCTGATGGAGCCACGGTGGGCCTAATCAGAGTAGAGAAGAAGAGAAAGACAGCGAGGGAGAGAGATGCGTGGAGGGGGTGGGGGGCTGATTGGTGCAAATGAACAGTCAAAACGGCAAGTCCCCACCCCGCACTGCTGCTTCACTCCACAGTACTGGCAGTTCATCATACATGCACATGCACGTTCACATGGATGCATGGACCGACGGTCTATCACACACAGTCAGAAACACTCCTTCCTTCTGCATACCCTCATTAATATAAACAAACAGTATGCTGAGATGCAGATGGCAATGTATAATTTGTTGTTTATTAATCTGTGTTTGCTCCGTATCGTGCCATGCATTTCTATTTGAGTGTGTATGTTTGTGTGTGTGTGTGTGTGTATTTGTTATATATAATGAATACTTTGCTGCCAAGATGCAGTTTACAAACAGAGATAATTGTTTCTCACTTTATTTTCATCAAAATATTAACTTAACACTGCACTTTAACACCTTGATACTGTATCTCCTCAGGTTTCTACTTGCAAGGAGAACCTGTGACGACCTGATACAGGCGCAGACACTTCTAGTACCTTCCATATCTCTTCCTCGTTCAGAGAGGTGAGCCGGTCGCTCTTCAGCACCTCCCTGAGGAGGCGGTAGGGCAGCTGCAGAGCCTCATCTGGCCGAGTCTGGCTCAGCTCCGACAGATGCTCAACCAGGAAGCCCACTATGGCCTCCTCTAAGGCGGGGAGGTGGAACAGGTCGGCCACACGGTACAGCTCCAAGTAGTTCACACTGCTCAGCTCCTACAGAAAGATTATATAAACAGACAGATGATGATTGACCTAGACCAGTTTCCACTAAATGTACCTTTGTTTAAAGACAGAACTAAATAGCTTGATTTTAAATGTTGTATTTTAATGTATGCCTTTTCTCACCCTTAGGTACAACACACACATATATACGCACCTGTACATGTAAATAAAATTTAAAAAAATCTGTTTTAGAGTTAAAAGACACCTTTACAGATGCCAAATGTAGAGAGCGACAGAGAAAGGGTGTCATTTAAAGAAAATCTGACTGCTGGAATAAGACTGCCATCTTCTGGCTGTCCACATACAGCACAAACAGACATTGCATACATCTCCATTTGCTATAGTTCAATCTGTACTAATTTAGTGTTCCATGAATCAACCACTCAGGAAGTTATCTTGCAATGAAATTCACTGCATTTCCATTTTTATTTCACTGTTACTATTTAACCAAAAATTGCATGTAGGGCATTTTATTTTGAAAAGTCTCAAGATTTAAATCAAATGGGTTTATACATATGAGGTGATGATTACGCAAATAGCAACAGTACCAATCACACATATGCACTAGCAAAAATGTGTCATTAGAATGATTTCAGATTGAACTCATCACAGCAAGTGCAGTATTTGTTGTAGTTTTTCAATATTTAATTCATCATGGCTGTGTACACCAGTAGCCATCGTGCAGCTACATGTATGCATGTAGATGATCCTGACTGGCTGATATACTATACCTGTTTTTAAGGCAGTATTATAAATTGTAAATTGTTATTGCACTTGCCTTGCCTGTGACTACGCACCCTAACCAAACTGCAGATGTAACAGCTGACATGACTTAGGTTGTGCACACAAGTACATAAAGAATGAAGAAACAGCAAACTCCTGACTTATTCAGGAGTTCGCTGTTTTATTAATACCAATATTGGCTAGCTAGTAAATACAGACTAAGAGATGAGGCCTTTGCAGCCACCAGATGGCACATTTGAGCCAGGTTTACTACTGTGATGTAACTGTAAGTACTCTGGTGGTCAAGTAGAGTATAAAAAGATTAAAGGCTTGTGACTGCAATCTGAAAATACTATCACACTGCATGATATTAAATAGTTTATCTAATTAGGATTGCCTATACCCGTATAGTATAATATGCCTTTTTACAGCCACTGCAACTAAAACGAAGTTAAAGTAGACAGGATATCAGATACGTCCGAGTGATCCTGTTCTACAACAACCTCAACCAGATTTGTCTTTATCTACAGCAGCTTTTGGCTGCATACCCTGAGGACACTGGGCATACTCTGCTATATCCATCTTGGTCTCAGTGAGAAAATAAATAGAATAACCAAGGTGTCCTATTTTTTGAAGACAGCATTTCCCCAGCTCATACACAAGGACAGCTCGTATATAGGTACCTGGATGAGGTAGTGGGAGCAAAGGCTAAGGAGCTCTAGCAACTGAAGGTGGCTGCCTGCCGAAAGGACGTCCTGGATCACCGCCGGCTCCAGCAGAATCTGGATGGAGATAAACAAGGTCATTGTGTTTCATTTTTTTTAAATGAATCTTTTGTTTTGAAGTTTTGTTTCACTGCTGATGAGTTGCAGGTAGTGTTCAGGCACACTGTAGAGTCAAATTTAATTATATGCAAAATAACACATTATTGTGCATGTTTTCTCAATGTTTGTATGTAGTATTATAGGTTTATTCTACATATTAGAAACAAGAACCATCCTACATCCACATCTACTTCATTTATTTGGTTTATTACACTGCTCTACTCTCTGCTTATCCTCAAACACTTGTTGGTAATTATCATAATTTTTCATACACTGTTTAGCTGATTAATTTGTCAGTGAGTAGCTACCCTTTACTGCACAGTAAATACAGCAAGATATCAGTATGTTTTGAAAACTGTATTTTTGGTTTAAGTGAGTGACGAAATGCCAAAAATATAGTATGGATTATTATGTTTATGTATATATTATTATGTATATGTTCTGAAAAAAGGTGAATATTCTGAAACATTTAACAAGTTAATACACACACATATACTGTGTGACGTGAGCTAAACCGGACAGTATACCAAATAAACATATGTAACGTCATTATTTATATTTCCTTTTATGTTTCTCATTTTATTTGGGATTACCAGTCATTTTACTTTAGACATACAGAAAATTCTAAACTAGATTATAAGCCAGGTTGTTTTAGATGATGCAGTACAGACTGGGCACGTGAGGAATTTGAGTGCGACAGATTGCACAGTATAACAAGAACTGCTCTTCCAGTGTGCTTGCTTCACCATTATCATCCCATCAGTAGCAACATATTCATGGCAATTATTACAGCATTGATTGTGCCAAAATGCTTCCTGTTGCGCTGAATGAACAGCAGCTGAAATTATCTGCTGAAAGCTTCCTTCTGTTTCCTCCATATTACCCACCCATATGCAACATAAAGCTCGGTAACGCAGCCAATGTATATTATTAGGCTCTCAGGAGCAGAGCCAGGTACAGTAGTGTGTACTGTGCAGAGGATAAACAGTCCTGTTTTGTATCTATTCTGAGAAAACCAACAGGACCACATAGAGTTAAATATTCCATTAATCAGTGGAATAACAACCCAGTCAGACTAAACATGTAACCTCTCACACAGTGAACTCATCTGCTCCAAATGAAATTTAGTGTGATTTTAAAAAAGCAAGAACAACCCATTGGTAATCCATTCAGCAAGCACTGCCCTACATAGCCACAGAGCCGTGACTGCATCAGTAGTGAAAGTGAGAAAAATGACTTCATCATTTGTCTCCCTCGCATCTCACTGCTGTTAATACAGTGGGTTGAACATTGTTTAGTAGCACTGGTGGATATAATTTTGGCTAAAGCCTACTTATGATTTACCATTTTTGAAAACAGAAAAAGCAGCTTGTGTTTTTCATCTCGGTAGGAAAGCTCTGAATACAAATGCACTAATTTTTTCCTGTGCATGTTTGTCCATTTATTGATGTGAAAAACATTTCAGTCAGCATTTTTGGTTATTGCTTGCTTTGTTGCATATAAACACGCCCATCATCTGACCAATTTAGCATTCATGTAAACAGCTCATTTGAAATCATTATGCAGTTTATGTACAATGATAAAATATTTTCCATGGAACTACAGCTACAATTCCCAGCAAGCTTAAATGATAAGTGTTTTGTTTTCTTCTCTTCTGTGCACACTACAATTTATCACTGTGTGGTTTCCTGTCAGGCACGGGCAGATGTCCAGCTTACTATCAAGACAGTGGATGAGCTTCCATAAGCTTTACATATTAAGATGGAAAGCAGCAACAAACGTCTTTCTGTCTCAAGTGTATTGAGCTTTAGTAAAAATAGAATACTGCAATTTCTGATCACCTATCAGATCAAAATCTTTTAATTTAAGAAAATGCATGCTCCTATTTTAAACATCAATGCTGCATTTATTACATGAAACAAATAAAACCATGTGGTCAAAGATAAACACAGCTATAATAACTGTAGATGGATGCTCTTCAGATCCTGCTCTCCTCTCCACTCCAGAGGCCCACTACAACTAGAACACGTTCAACCTCGCACAGCAGAAGTCAGTTTTATAACACCATGGCCAGTTCAGTGTGGGAGTATAGTGAGCTCTTGTGTAAACTGACGGTTATTGCACTTGCGAGCTTGTATCTGGAGGAGACAAAATGAAAGGAAATGCTTGTGTGGATGTATAGATGTCTTCTATAGGTTTATTATCTGAGAAATTGCATGCAGGTGGTAAAATGGTAACACCAAAGGATGCACCATATGTTTAATTGATTAAGAAAACTACCGTGGTCGGGACATGCAGTCAAAATTTCTGGGGAGTGACTTTCTGTCGGGGAGTATCTTGTGGAAGTACGGTTCCTCATCCACCCCACTGGCCTATGACATGTGGCTGAAGGATTTTAGTGGGTCATTATTTACGGTGTGGGGATAAGCATATTGCCCTCATCTCATCCACTATCATCTCCTCTGGGCAGACAGGAACAGAGCCAGCCAAAGCAGGGTGGCTTGCAAGCCTGATGTTGACCTACTTACATCGCCTAATTGACTCACTCTTTGCTCATTTCCACTGTGAAAATAAAATTAGAAGTGATTACAAACTTCCTGACCTATCTGTACACTTCTAGGGTGCTCACAGGACGGAGTTTTGTTAGCACTAACAAGGTTAAGGAAGGTTGTTAAAATGATCACATTCGTATGGTGTGAGATAGCAAGGTTAAGGACCCCTCTGCTAAAGCATGAAAATAAAATACTGCGCTAGTCACTACTGCTTTCCATAAAATGATTGATGTGTGTTTATCTAGGTCCCCGAATAATGATCGGCAACCAGACTGCAACAGACAGTGGAGTGATTGGGTTGTAGTACAATCTAATACAGCACCTTCACACTGCTGGATAACACACTGTATCCAAAGGCATGTTCAGCAGAAGCTTATGCTGCAGAGATTAAAGTGGTAATCTGCAAAATCCATGTTTGATTTATTTAGGTGACATATTTGGCAATGGTGAAGAGTAACTACTGCATGTGAGGACTCGTGGCCTACTTTAATTGAGTATTTATTTAGTTAGTTATTTATTTGCTATATATTGCACTAAGTACTGCACTTTTTACCCTCAAACAGCTGTAATTCATGGGAATCAGTAACAAGATTGTTTTACCTTGCACCAGTATATGAAGTTCAAATGAGCTCCCTCGCAGCCAAATTTATATTAATCAAATAATTAATACTGCCAGTGCTGCTGGGTTACCCCAGCATCTCCGCTGTTATTTGAAGGTGTTAGAGAAACTGTATGCTTTATACTGTACAAAGGCTGAGGAGGCTTGTTTGGTGGGTTAGACTGCATTCTGCCAGTGATGGTTAGCTCAGCATGTTAGTGGTTAGGTTTGCTAAAGCATGTTTAACTTGGCATGTGTTTGGGAACTGTGTGGTATTGGTGCTTTGGTGACTGCCCAAGAGAGGCCTTTTAGTACACTTTGCATGTGTGTCTAGAACATATTGAAAAGATGATGTTTCATTTTTAATATAGGTCAAATATCTATGTGTGGGAAAGTTTCTGATATCAGAGGGCTTATTAATTAGGCTGCATTACTGAGAGGATCATGTCCTTAAAATAAAACAGCCTATACAGCCAGCAACAAGAATCATTTAATATTGGTAAAGACAATAAAACAATGTGTGTTGGCCACTGCTCATACTCACCTGTCCAGTGTAGGCAAAGTCCAAGGCATGCTTTAGCCCCACACTGGTCACTCCTTGCAGAGTCACTTCATCTGCCTCACTCTCCACCATGCACAAGCTGAACATGGCCTGGTGACACATAGCAAAACCACAGAAGTCAGATAAGAGAACACTGCATCACAGATATTGTATCAGCTACTTTCTGTCTTCGGCTTAAAAGGAAACGGGGACCCTGCAGCAGTAAACTGCATTATAAAATGTGCAATAACCACAGGTGTTGATGGCAAAATCAATCCAGCTTTGTTCTTCCAGTCCTTCAATGCTGACTCTCTAGGCTGATCATATTATATCTGTAAGTTGTTACAATATTAATGGAGTCAAAAATTGTTTTTGTATGTGTATGTGCTGAGAAAAACAGCATTACAGTTAATCAAAATCTGCCAGACACAACATCCTAGAACCCCCTTTATATTGATTTGCTTATTTTGGGCCCAGAGGTCAGCACTAATAAATAGCACAATCAGTACTCTGTGATACAGCCTCTCCATCTTTCTCACTTTCTGCCACGTACATATACACAGTCACACATGTGGAAAGCAAATTTGAAATCAAAGCAGCAAACGCAGCGTCTGCAGTCTGATCATGCTGTGTGTGAGTCCAGCTCGCTGCTAGCTAATCAAAGTTATTGACTGGTATCACACCATGAGGTGATGATGGAGCCTCTGATCAACGCTGACATCAGTGTAGAGGGGAAAAGTGAGTGGAAAGCGATAGGTCAATTCAAGATAATCTTGACTATCTGTCTTCTTACTTAGGACATTGTGGTGATGAAACCTTTAAATTTATAGTTTTTATTTTTCTGGTTTGGAATGGCACCATTTTGAAAACTAATTATAGCTGGTGTAAATAATTTCTTTCCCCACAGTTTCCTTGCCTCAGGATAGTTAATGTGCTATTTCAGATTTTTTAAATCACAGTAGTGGTCTGAAGCACAGTCTCTACTCAGGAGACTGGTGAGTAATTACAATATAAGCTTCAAACGTCCTCAGGCTAGTTAGGTAGCGTAGTATTTCTTTCTGTCACGAAAACAACATTCAGTGCTCCCAAAACCTCATCCAGTCCCCTTGGTGGACTCATAACACACATGACTCTAACTAGGCACCGGCCCCCTCCAATGGCAAATGGCCTCTCTGTATTGTTAGGGTGATGTGTGAGACAGGACTTGACTTGAGGCCATGCTGAGTTTTAACCAAGGCCTGCACATCTCTGCTCAGTGCTCAGCCTTCTTGATTCACCACTGCCCTAATTAAAAATCTGCTGGTCCACTGAGCATAGGAGGGCCTGTGGCTGAACCTGGACTGTGATGGTGCCTGAGCTGTGGTCAGTGTGTACATGAGTGTAAAAGACACATAGAAATCTGAATAGAGACATAGGCAGAAAGTAAAAAGCAGAGTATATGTGTGAGAGATGGAATTGCTTTCACTTTGCATGTTTGTTTCTGTGTTAAATGCATGTTTACAAGTGAGCAGGGAAGTAGAGAGTTCAGCCTGAGTGTTGACAGAGGTGTTCGCCTCCAGCATGAATGCTCCTGACCTTGGCGGAGGAGCCGAGGGAGTGCTGGTGATGACGGATGGACCCTCTCACTTGGGATACAGATCCAGCACAGAGACACATTGAGCCCCGCTCACTACAGCCCTTTCACATGATGCTGCAGTGAGAGTGCAGCACAGCAGTTAGTCTGACCTGACAGCAAAAGTTATGTGTGTGTGCTCTGGGTGATCATACCAGGGAGGACTCGTGACTCCCTCACACACTCAACGTCACAGCATTCACTGAAGTTGTTTTTTATGTCTGAGTGAAATAATAGCTTCTCTCTAAGGTCCTGTGACAGGAAGATCAATGCTCAGGATTTGGTTGCTCAGGTTTTTGAGGACATGCGGGCCAACCAGTGGTTTTGGACTGAACCTGCCAACTGCTTTATCCACTATTCTTCTTCAAATCTGACCTTTATCCTGCTAACAAACAAAAGAACTTTACTTTTGGCAAAGTAGAAAATCCTGTAAAACCAAATCAAGACCATGACATACAAAACTTTCCAAAGATACAACTAGTAGTATTGTATTTGATTGGAAAATGTTGTAGCCAATTAAAAAGTCACTGTTCTTAACATCTGGCTAATACGAGATGATCCTAATAATTAGCATCCAGGTAAATTGGTTCCTCAGTGCATTAGAGGATTGATTTGTTACTCTTACTTGAGGTTATCTTAAGTAAGCATATGCCCTTATTTTGAATCAACAGCTACAGCAGAAGAAAATCAAAGCCATTAATGCCTCTATGGTGCAGTACATGGATATATAATATGCAAACCCATACTGTAGATCGATTTGATCTGACATCTGCGCTGCAGTTGTTTTTGCACCATATCATTTCTATAACAGTGCACTGAATGTACTACTCAGTACAGTAGATCACATAAGTGATTGAAGTGATCTAGACAAAATACTATAACTCCATCTTAAAATAACACTGCCTTCATAAAGAGGTCAAAGGTTGTCTACAGTATAAAATGTTTCTTTGAGGCACCAAAAGTGTTTGATACAAGACAAAATTTCTCTGTATCACAATGAAAGCATGGAGAGGCTCTATGTGTGTGTGTGTGTGTGTGTGTGTGTGTGTGTGTGTGTGTGTGTGCGTGTGCGTGTGCGTGTGCGTGTATGCCCTTGCTAAGGGTATTAAGTGGTGGTGGTGGTGTGACTGGTTTGATCATAGCTCCCCGAGCTCTCCAGACATCTAAGTAATGTGACGGCATTGGAAGAGGCAGGTGACACGTTCAGAACAAGTCCCAGGTAAACAACTCACGCTTGGTCAGGTATTTCATTACAATCACTCATGTCCACTGGGCTGGATAACATGTTATAATCACTGCTCCGTGTTCAAGCGGATGTTTGTCTGAGTGTGAAAGAAAGAATCAAAGAAAGAACGAGAGAGAGAGAGAAAGAGGGACATGGCAACTTCATCTCCTCAGTAAATGAACTAAATGAAACCCAGCAGTGGAGTCAGATGACAAACTGAAGATAATGTTATTAAGGCCTTACAGAGGAACAGGGAAGCAGACTGAGTTTTCTTGCGCACTGTAGCGGGCTGATCTAATAATCTGAGCGCTGGAACAACAGTGTTGCTTGGCTCACCTGGGATTTTGAAAGAAGAGCATTTTTAAAAAATGAAGCTGAAGAACAAAAAGAGAACAAAAGGGGAGAGGAAAAGGAGGAGAGGAGTCTGACCCGTTCACCCTCAGCTCTCAGCAGAGAGAAGTAAAATAAACTACACACACACACACACACACACACACAGGAGGAATAATCCCTGGGCAACTTGAACATATTTAATCCACCTCTCATTTTCAAGAGGGATTAATTTCTACTTTCTAATCTGCTCAGTGTCCCTAAATCAAATCTCATCTGTGCACTTTTCCCTGCACAGCCCATCTCAACAAATCTCCTGGCTGGCTGTGTGACAGCGCCAGTCTACCTAAAGCTACCTCTGTGGCTTAACTAGAATCAGACTGAAGCCTTGGCAAGAGACCATGTGAAGGTAAACACTGGGGCTCGATCCAGGTGGGCTTCTCAAGGATGATCTGCTGTAGCACTTTTAATTTAAACTGAAGCTGACTGTTAAATACGTATTTACTACCATCTGTGCACGTAAACCTGACCATTTTCCTAACAAAACCCCTCAGATTTACTTTTTAGAATTGAGTTTCTCCAGTACTTTTATTTTTGGCAGCGTGGATGATCTCTTGAAACAGCACTTCAACTATGGTGAGATCCCTCCATTAACAAGCTGTGTTAATGAGGCTCTTTCAGCTGGACCAGCATTAATGTGAGACAGGTTTTGTGGCAATTCTAACAATGTACCAGCCCTGAAAATGGTTATATAACACAATACAGTCACCTCTATCACACAAGCAGTGAGTTACATTATCTGACTAATACCTGCTTTTTTACAGAATGGCACATCACGGCTTGAAAATAGTGCAGTCCTTCATATACAGATACATATTCAATAACACGGTCCAGGACTCACCCTGAAGTAATCACTGCACGCTGCAAGGACAGCTTTGTGGGCATGGAACTTCTGATCACCAGCCACCAGGGTGACATCACACAGCAGGCCGTCCTTCCTCTGCTGGTTGAGAGCAGAGAGGACAGAGTCCTGGTGGGACTTTGACTGACAAAGCCTCTGTCCTCTCAGCATCTCCCTGCTGCTACAAACACACATACACACATGGAGGATATATAATTGAAGAGGAGGTGGAGTAGTGGATAAGACAAGCATTATTATAATAATAAAAATTACACATGTTGTACTACTGCTATCATGATTTCACACTAGCAGCATAGTTGCCACGGTCAGTTGGTTTGTCCAAATTGGAAACATCTCAGCAACTATTAGATGAGTTGCCACTCTGGTAGAAACAGACATTGTGCATGAATCCGGAGTTTGGTTTGGTGATTTTCTTGGAAATGGCGATATTTCGTGTAGTGCCACCTGCAGGTTAAAGTTCACATATCAGAATTTCTACAAACCATCATGCTTTCCAGAGGATGAATCCTAATGCCTTTGACCTTTCTCCTCTGGACTTTTGATCTAACACCACCATAAGACTGACCTCTGGGGTTTTGATTGAAATGTATTAATAAACTGATGAAGGGATTTCCACCTGCCAAGACTTCAATGCGCCCATGGGATACATTTTAATGATTTTTGTGATCCCCTTACTTTCAGGCAGTGCCATCATCAGGTCAGAATTTCAATCGGTTTAACCCAAATATCTGTTATAAGTTAGCCTGATAACACGCCATTATAAGACAATGAACATGATAAATGCTGCATACACTAAACATCATATTGATACTGTCACTGTGAGCATGTTTCCATTAGCATTTAACTCAAATCTCTAGTGCAGCCTTACAGTGATGCTAATATTTTAGTGGCATCCTAATACTTTTATGACAAAGCAATCTTTTTTTAAAATGACAACAGTGAGCAAGAAAATGAGTCTAATCTATAGAGAGATAGAAGAAATGTACCAACACTTACAAACACTTTATGCCCATCAATATGCCTCATAATTCTTATGCCAGATTCTTCACACAAATACAGCAACAGTAGAGCATATTTGTAAGAGTGTGGCTGCCTGTCTGGCTGCTGAACTGTATGCTGTGGACCCTCAAAGTGGCAAATACAATCTGTTTTTCAACCCATCCTCAGTCCCACTGCTTATACCCATCCGTCAGCACCATGCCACCCTGTCCATCCAAATCTATCTTTGTCCACTTGCAGTCCTGGCTGTCACTCTAAATGCTGCTGTCTAGAGGCTTGCTCTGTCACCTTCATGGTGATGGGGTGTAAAACATAGAAAATAATGGGTGTGTGTGTGCACGCTAGGGGCTAGAGGTAGGATGAATGATGAGTCAGGCTGTCTGTTTGGTAGCTGGACTCTGCTGGTGGAAGAGCCAAGGGAGAAAAAGGACAAAATTGCTTTTCCTGGATGAGAAGGAAGGGAAGTGAGAAGGAAGAGGAATTACAGAATTTTACAATCCAAAGAGGGAGCAGTGCTGGTATGGATTTGAGGAGGGACCAAAGCCCATGATGGCCTTGATGAGATGAATAACATATTAAAATGTTAAGATGAATATTATCCTATAACTTTATAAGGAGAAGAGTATGATGGACATTTGATGGACATGCTACTCCAGTGATGTAGTATTTCACAGGCTGATTCACATTTTTTTAAAAATGGTCAAAACTGAAAC
Source organism: Mastacembelus armatus (assembly GCF_900324485.2). NCBI lineage: Eukaryota > Metazoa > Chordata > Actinopteri > Synbranchiformes > Mastacembelidae > Mastacembelus > Mastacembelus armatus. The sequence continues at coordinate 8,007,795 of NC_046648.1, forward strand.
AGCTGGAGCAAAACTATCATGATGTTGTTACCATCACAAGTCACACTCCAAATATCCTGGATCCTACATTTCCCATAATGCAGCTTACTCATGTCTTTCAGATCTCATGACTCCAGTTTGTCCACAGGCTACCAATTTAAAAAAAAATTGCAGTATCCATGTTAAAACCAAAACGACATCAAGGCTTGTCAAGGCTCCTCTCACACAACAGAAAATACAGTACTATACAACGGATTTCACAGAATTAATAGAACTCCCTGTCACTGACTGAGCTTGATTTGTGAAAATGGGGCAGTTATGTTTTAAAAACACTACAGTATTATTGCACTTTCCTGTGGTGTGCATATTAAACACAAGCACAGGACAAAACATATAATTGAGCCACATATTTGGACTGGTTGACATGTTCGTTCAAGAACATGAGCACTGCAAATTATTTTGAGTCAGTGCCCATATACACTTTCCTACTGCTGTAAATATACCAAATCTACAGCTGAAAATAGCCCCCCATCAAAGAAACCATTTACCCCCGTTTGAGTAAAATTTCAATCTACAATCATCATTTGTTTATTTAACCTTTTTTACTTAAGTATTTAAATGGAGCTTTGAATTCTGAACATGTGTAATGTCTCTATCCTATGTACATTATGTATGGAAGTGCCACGCCACCTACCTGAGGCTGGGTTCTGAAGGCATGCCCCAAGACACAGAAAGAGGAGATGGTGGTGGAGGTAGAGAGGAGGTGGTTTGTGGCTCCTGAGGACTGTAGTCTCCTCACTGGGCACATACATCAGCCTGATAGGACAGAACAGCACGCCAGCTTTACTCAGCCAATCCATACAACCCAGTCACACTGTAACAGCCTCCTTTGCAATGTGTGAAGGGATGCAAACACGGATCAAGCTTAATCTTGACTTCTTCTTTCAGATGCACTAACAGGCCCCTTCATATAAAGCACATGCGCTTTGACAGCCACAGGCAGCTTGACTTCATAGAGGAGAATAAACAAGCTCAGCACTTCTCAAAACAAGCTGGAAGTCCAAATTACAGCAAGTCCTTCTGGTGTAGCTACAACCTTGACATAATGTGCTACACACCTGAATTTGATATCCCTCAGTCTCCTGTGATATAATACCCGACAGCACAAGAGAGAAAACAGAGGTCAGCACAGATCCACTCAGAAACCCAAGCTGCTCTGGATATCATGATCGAACTACTACTCACTTACTGTACATTAAGTCGGCTCGATCCTCTATAGGGGTTTTTCACAGACGGAAGCCTGTGTAGGTATATGGCTCAGCTCATGTCAGGGCTGAGTGTACTATTGGCTGCTACTGAGTGTAGTCTCCAGACAGATCTAGGTATTGATCTGTTGATCAGGAGTGACCTTCAGATCCACAGGCACAACATGAGGGAGAGGACCTTATTCTATAGTAGTGAGCCCAACCTCAATACATGCTGCACATATTTCCTACCTTTGTCTACGTGTTAGATGGCACGGTCTTAAAAATGGAAATCATGCAAATGTGCTAAACAATATTTGCAGATTACATCAAAAGTGCAAGACTAATATTCTCACTCCTATTATTGAGATATAATGGGCTGGGCCTATAATAAATTCCCATCATGAATTCCTTAGAAAAGATGAAACATATCTGGATATATTAAGGATCTATTAATCACAAACAATCGGGCCGTTGTCTCAGCAATACACTGTAATCTTCTGATTGAATGCAACCCCAGTGGTAAAACTTAACGCACAAGATACAGTTAGGATTTATCCACGAACAGCGCGCAGGGAACTGGACTATGGAGGAGGAGGAAGGTCTGGGTTGCCAGATAAGACAGATACCATTAGTTCATTAACTGTCACTTCCCAAAAGCTCCCAGCTGTCAAAAGGTCTCCTAGCAACAGGCCAGCGCCTCGGTCCACAAACTGTGGGGACGGAGAACAACCTCCCCCGTTCGAGCAGCAACAATCCTGTTGCATCCATCGCGGAGCGCACCGAAATCTACTTAAAGCACCTTTTAGCTTTGCAGGAATTTACTGTATTCAGCTGCCTCTTATCTTAATGTCACAAGCTTACGCACCTCATATGAATGCGGTATGCGTCAGACCCGTCCCCTCTGGCGGCACCTCCGTCACAAATGTCATTTGATGTCCGTGGCTGGTCTCTTCTGCATCAATGGAGAGGGGAAGGAAGAGCGCAACGGTGAGGAGACGCGCTCGGTTTTCACGGACACTTTATTGGTTACACTGTAGCACCTAAATTGTCACATTATAACCCCGCCTCTCTACGGCGGTCACATGAATACGGACATAGAGAGGATACAGCGCCTCCAGGTGGACGATCGGTACACGACAAATTGTGCCAACACCTGTATGTTTACTACATCTAGTATGATAGGCGTCTGTAGGGACAGCAGGGGTCCTCGTAGGATTTCAAAAGAGTGTACAAGCAAATGAGCCATAGTCTGATTATTGTAATTAGTTAGTAGTTTGTTTAATTTACAGTTAGATGTACTGCAGTTTTTTTTTCATCAGCTGTACAGCCTGCTGGTGTTTGTTTGGTAGGCTATCAAGCATTCCCCAGTCATTTCTAGATTATATGGAAGAATGTGTGACTTTCATCTTGCGGATGAAAACTACACCAACACTCTCATCCTATGTCTTTTCAGATTCCACAGATCTACAACAGCCCCTCCTGTTGATATGGATGTAAAAAGGCCGCTGACTCAATTGCAATTATTGATTGAATTAACAAATTAATTTTCCTAAATAAACTTTGAAAAAAATCTGATGTCACCAATGTCAGATGCATAAATCAGTCCAAACATAGAGGTTGCTTTTTAGTTTGGGTCTCAGGTTGTCCCATCCTCCAGCAGATCCCCGTGATCCTACATATACATGGGTGTAGATAATTATAGATAATGGATGGATGGATGGATGGATGGATGGGTTGGCCCATCCTTTTATCCATTTGCACGGATGCGTTCATGTGCTTCCCCGTCAGTTCCCTTGGTAGTGCATCTTACTGTGTGGGACATTCAAGTGCTTTTGATTTCTAACAACTTCGTACTTGTACTGGTTACTACCTTTATAGCGACTACAGCTTAGTCAGATGAAACTTGGAAACAAAAGTGCACTGGTGCAAAGGGTTACTGAAGACAAATTTTAGATCAACAGCCAATGCAGCTTTTTTTTTCCAAACGCACATTCTTGTCAGTTCCCATCGGTTCTCCGTGGTTATCAGATTTCCAACGTGACCTGAAGGCAGCGTCCAGTCCTCCAGACAAGAGCAGAAAGAGGGACCGAGCTGGAGCGGACTGCGGGAAACAGTCTCCCAATCCCCAACTGAATAGCTCCTACGACTGTCCATGTAGGCAGCTGTTACACGAACTCCTGGGCAGTTTGGGTAAGGGTTCGCGTTTCATTTTCCTCCTATTCTTAACTTTCTTTTTAGCACCGAAGTTGTTTCGGGCCCCCGTCCCGTGGGAGAGACCGAGCCAGGCATGTTTACTGTACTCTCTCCCCGCAGCTGGTGCCCGACTCTTGGAGAAACAGCTTTCCTGCCCGCGGTAAACTCACATATTTCTTAACTACTCTTGGATACACTAAGTTATGAAATTATGTGGGTTTATGTTTTTATTAGCCTGCACATGTAACGTTAGCGGGTTTGTTGATAGTAACGTGTCAGACTAAGACTTAGTATTGTCTTTTTAATCATTGCTAATATGCTAACCCGAAGAGCCAAAATGAGCGTTTTTACACTTATTATTTCAGTACAGCTCAGTGCACTTTAAAGTCCAGAGTCTGCGCTGTGAGAACTGTTGGATGTGGTTACTTTCATGTAATCAAAGCTGTGGTAATATTAGGTCAGCTCTTACCACAGTGATATAAACACAGCAGGGGTATAATTATTAAGCACCAATATTATAAGCAACGTATCTGTTTTTGTTAAAAAAAACAAAAAAACAACTTAAATCTTAATGTAAACAACTTCAATACACACATACATGTGCCAGCATACAAAATATAAGCAGAAGTAACAGACAAACTTAGTCCTATATACGCCCCTATAAAAGGCCCGACCTGTTGATACTTTGCTTTTGTGTCCGCTGGGAAAGTATTACTGTTTCTCAGGCAGTCAAACCTCTGTATGTAAGTACTATATGTATGTGAAACTGACACGTGAATGTGAAATTTAATGTGCATCAACAAGCTGAGACTTATTCTACTGAATCAGACTGGGTCTTTAACATTCCCCACCCTGTTTAAATGCATGCACTTAAAGTCTGCCAAAGGGATTGACTGGATTTCGGTCCCTTAATTCCTTGTACTTGATGTGTCTTCAAACAGTGCTTCCAAAACTAGAGCCTGGGGACGTCAAGAAACCTGTAGGGGTGCACAGTAAAAATGAGGAGTTGCTCAGTTTCATTCTTTAGTTGATGGTGCAGTTAGAGGCTGTTTTGATGATTGTGCTTGAGTCTATCTGGAGTCTTTGTAATAGTGTTTTAAACGTGATCTTCATGAATTGTGGGTTTGAAATTCAGTGAAATTGCTTTTATTTCAGGGATGTGGGATTCTGATCTGTGACCCAGAGGCACATGCTGACCAAACAGGGGGGCTAATGGGAAAGTTCTACCTGCAGGAACACCCACCTGCTCCATTGAGATGTCCCTAGGGGGAGTGAACTGTGGATGACAGCGTGAGTCAGTGGAATTCAACATTTGGGCCAAGATATTCTCACACCGAGCCAAAAAGAAACCTGTTCTAGTTTAGTCAAAAAAAACACAAGCTCACACACTCACTCCCAGTCAACCGTTGCAATGCTGATGCCAGGTCCTCTGTGGGTGTGCCTACCTCTGATATGGGTAGGTAGCTGTAATGCCCACAGCCTGTTTACCTGTGAGCCAATCAAAGTGCATCGGTGCTTAGAGATGCCCTACAACCTGACCTTCTTTCCCAACATGATGGAGCACTATGATCAGGATATTGCAGCCAGTCATATGGAGGTAAGTGGTTTTAATTATGGTTTGGGGTGGGCCAATTAATAAATATACAAATAAAGAAACCCACTGTTGGTGTAAACAGTATTTGGTAAAATTACAGCTTTTTAAGAAGAAACATTACATTAAAAAATTAAATTGCTGCTAACCCACCTTAAAAATCTCCTTATATTGATCTGTGATAGAAAGAATAGCTTCATGTGCTTGTAAGTAAGAATGATTAACACATTCAAAGCTAATGAATGGCATTATCAGTGTTATCATTAGGGTTAGTTATGGGTCCAGTCTATAAATGCCAGTGTCTGACTCCAGAAGTGCGTATTGATTGAACCTTAAGTATCATTTTGAATGGTCTTCAGCAAGCACACACAGAGAGTGCTGTCTAGTAAATAAACTGTTTAGTATTCTTGTGAACAGGATAGCTGTAAATCTCACTTTGAAATCTCAGCTGTCATAAATAATAGATGGTAAACTACACCCCACTGCCCCACGTACTAAAGATACTTTCTATTAAATCCAACAAATTACTGAACCTCAGTAATTTAAAGTCAGTAGTCCTACTAAGTCCAATCAGCTCTGAAGTTTTGAACACTGACAACAAAAAAAAAATGTCAACAGGTTAGATGACTGTTTGAACGTCATTACTACATGTCATTTAGGGTAATGTTGCTGAGCTTTCAATCTGGCGGCTTTGTGACGCTTTCTAAATAGATGTTGAAGAAATGAAAAATGTTAAGTTGGTTCCCGAGCACCCAGTGCAAAATCCATCAAAGCGCAAATATGCTGTACCTGCCGTACCTTGTTTTGGCTTGTCAAGCCTGTAAAAAAGAAGACGTGTAAGTACATCATCAGTACCTCCTGCATTAATGTTCCTCTTTGGATGTCACTTATTTCTGACAGTGTTGGTACTGTAATTTGACTTTAACGTGCTGTTAGACCTAGTGTTGTCTTGTGTCTCTTCCCAGCAGTGAACTCAGTTTCTGTAGTCCTGGCATTCCTGAACCCTAGGGTTTGGGTTACACACATTTGGTGTCAGAATGAAACAGCGATCTGATGAAGGAATCTTTTGTGTGGCATCTGGCAAAGGTATAGGCTTTCTTATTTCACAGCAGCATTGGCCACGGGCAACTTCATCGACTTTGTTGTGAGGACCCTTTGATTTTTGCAGGAAGGGGAGGGACACACCCAGTCTAACACAAAGCCTACCCTGCATACCACAAAGAGTATTCTCCCTCTGTTAATCACTCACTCATTTCCCCCCCGTACACAGTCTTACTTGCCAGGTGACAGGCTTACACTTTTGGGCCCACAGTCACTATTACGTTCTATGCGGAAGTCTCTGAAAATGTGCAGTGGTTTATCATAAAGCCCTGACACTGTAATCAAGCAGACCTGTGCTTTGTACAGAGCCCAGTCCAGGCCTATCAGTAGAATTTTCCGGAGGTGGGCCAACCTTTTTCCACTCTTGGTCCCAGATCCCACCAGTGCCTGCCAGTGTTTGAAACAGAAAAGTTTGAGATGTTAGAATACAAAGGAAATGGAAAGATGCATTGACAAACAAAACTTATGTGTTCAAAAGCTTGAGCAAAAGTTTGAAAAATGAATGTCTAGACATTTTTGAATGATTTAATCCTCAAAATTCTTGGCTGTGAAATTATCTGCAGAAGATTCTGCATTTAAAAGCACATCAGCTTGACTTTTGCCACTGATCCTGGTTGATCGCTGCTGAAATGAGGGCAGTTTTTGCAGTAATTCTGCTATAAAGCAAATAAAGTTCAGATTGTTGAGCAATGTGTAGGTGACTGACAAGGATTCCAGGACCTCCACCGGAGTGAAACAAGGATGCTTACTGTCAGAGGGGGCAAGGCCAGGCCTCAGAGACATGAGCCTACTGCCAGTCTCAGTTTCAGAAGCAAAAAAAGAGAAGAAACATTGAATAGTGATCTGTGTTGGAGAGTGTGTGTGTGTGTGTTCTGTGTACAAATATTGGCAGTATAGACTGACAGCAGTCTGTCTGCACACAAATATCTGATAACTATTATATCAGGTTAAAAAATTTCTCTTAAATGTCTACATAGTGAGAACAAAGTGTATTCTGGAGAGTAGGAGAGTAGCTGGTCTAAAGGCAATAATAAAGTTACCTGTGCATGTACTCAAAATCCAAAGATCCAGAAACAACCACATAGACATGATCCAGACTTGTTTGAGTGGAATGAAATTGCCTTCAGCATAAGCTCTGAATCCCTCTGATAAATTCGCACACCCTGTAGACATACTTAATACTGTGGCTCCTCAGCAGCCTTGACATACCATCAGCCCTGTGCTTTCCAGCCTTCCTGCCCTGTCTTGTGCACACTTATTTCCTGCCACCTATACTGCAACCCCCAGCCCCTCTCCACCCACCCTTGGGCCTTAGCTTCTTGACCAGTGTGTTGAAACGGAAGAATATGGTTTCCAGCTACTGAATGTGCCCCTTTGTGTGGAACTATCAAGCACTGCACAGCTCATCAAATGTAGTTAATGCTCTCTGTACCATAGTGGTCCCCAACATTTTTGATTTATAGTGAATGTTCTGTTAGTCTACGCATTATGACCAGGTCAAGCAAAGCATGTTTATTCTGTTACAGTTTTGTCCTGCAGGTTATAATAGTAAAACCATCCAGTTTATTACAAATAAGATTGAGGAAACTCCAAAATAATGTATATTGCTTTGTGTAGTATAATGGTTTTGCCTGCTTTGCTACACACTACTCTATTCCCATTTATGAACCCAGCGCCCCTTTTTAGATTACATTATTAATTTGAACCAGATTCTTTATGGGAAAAGTCATATATACTTCTTTATATAATAATAATAATAATAATAATAATAATAGTAATAATAATAATAATAATATTTATAATAATAAGTCCTCTCACTCACAAGATGTGAAACAGCACTTACCTTACAAACTTCCCAGTGGAAAGTCAAATACTAAAGATCTTATCTTTGTCTAAATTGTTTCTCCTAAAAATATGCAAGTTTATTTTAACACCAGTATGAGATTTTGATAAATTTGTCATACTTGTGAAAAGTAGCTCAGGGGAAATAAAGGTTTTTTTTTGCAGATTAACATCTAACATAAAACAATCAGATTTTATTTGTTTAAATTTCTTCTTTAGAGACTTAAGAAGTCATGCCATACCAAATTTAGCATGGACCTGTTGAATATTTTTGTTTATTGCTCTTGACTGTGTATAACAGATAGTACACTTAACCCTGACCTGAATAACAGACACAAACTCATTCTTCACTCAGAATTTGATTTAATTCTCAGGAATCAATGTAAAGTTGATTGTGAACAACACAGCTTTTGTCCCATTAATATAACAGGCATGTTTGTGTAATTTTTGATTAACTGGGTCATAACCTCTTAAACTTACAAAATGATTTTCAATATTATGTCACTTTTCTCTCCATCCTTAGCCATTTATGCCCCTGGCAAACCTGCGCTGCTCTCCAGATGTCCACCACTTCCTGTGCCAAGCCTTTATCCCAGCATGCACCGAAGAGAACAAGGTTATCCGTCCATGCCGAGAGCAGTGTGAGGCTGTTCTGTCCGACTGTAAGGAGGATATCCAAACCTTTGGTGTCACCTGGCCTCCTGAGCTACAGTGTGACAAGTGGGAAAACCTCAATTGCACAGAATTAGAGAGATACAAATGATTTCTGATCAATTAATTATGCTGATATTATCATTTTCCTTTAGGTTGGATCCATGTAACTCCCCTGGCGCCTCAGCACTACCTGCAACCACCCCTATCATCTCCTCATCAGCTAAGAGGGACTTGGGTTTCTGGTGTCCACTGCAGTTGAAGACCAAGCCGGGCCATGGATCATCGTTTCTGGGGGCTCAGGACTGTGCTCCACCTTGCTCCAACATGTACTTCAAACCCCACGACATTGACTTTGCAAAGAGTTTCATTGGTGTGTCCTCTATCATCTGTCTGGGAGCCACCCTCTTCACCTTCCTCACCTTCCTCATTGATGTCAAACGTTTTCGATACCCCGAGCGCCCCATAATCTTTTACGCCGTCTGCTACAGCTTTGTTTCGCTCATATACTTTATCGGTTTCCTACTGGGGAACAATGCATCCTGTACTAAAGCAGCCCATCTTTCAGGAGTGGACACAGTGGTGCTTGGCTCACAGAGCAAAGGCTGCACACTGCTTTTTATGCTCCTCTACTTCTTCTCCATCGCTGGAACTGTCTGGTGGGTCATACTCACCATCACATGGTTTCTGGCAGCTGGACCCAAGTGGAGCTGTGAGGCCATAGAGAAGAAAGCAGTAAGGCTTTTAAGAATGTGATTTGAGAATTCAGAAAATAAACTGAGCAAATGCAAGCTATTGGTGATCAGGATAATGTACACTGTTTATTATAGTCTTTCTCACTTCCTTTGTTTATAGGTGTGGTTCCACTCAGCTGCCTGGGGGATCCCCGGGGCGCTAACTGTCATGCTGCTCGCTCTGAACAAGGTCGAAGGGGACAACATCAGTGGGGTTTGCTTTGTGGGACTCTATGACCTGGACGCCCTACGCTACTTTGTGCTGGCTCCACTGTGTGTGGGCGTCATAGTCGGTCTTTTCCTCATCCTGGCAGGCATCGTTTCTCTCAACCATGTCCGGCAGGTCATTCAGCATGACGAGCGCAACCAGGAGAAGCTGAAGAAGTTCATGATCCGTATTGGTGTGTTCAGCTGCCTATATCTGGTCCCACTGGTCACCCTGCTAGCCTGCTACACCTACGAACAGAGTCACCGCAGCACCTGGGAGAATACATGGATCAATGACCGCTGTCAGGAGTACAGCATCCCCTGTTCCTACAAGGTAGCTGTGGCTTATTCACTTGCTGAATGTTTACAGCACTAGTTAGGACCAAGTGACATATCAAAAAAAGCTTTCCAAGTCCTCTGTTCAAAAGGCAAATTGTCAAGAACATTAAGTCATGTCACATTTTATTTATTTAGTCCAATTTATAGTCCAAATCACAAATGTGCACCAAGGTACACACATCTGAACTAAAAAGTTGTTCAGTGTGACCTATCTCTTCTCCCCCAAGAAGTGTGTATAATGTGTGTTATGTCAAATTTCAAGCTAATAAATATAATTATTTAAGCAAATGTTTCACAAGATGCCTGACATTCAATGCTTTCACTTTGATTTTTTTTTTTCAAAAGGCAGCTAACAGCATTACCAACAGGAAAAAAATGACAGATATATTACATTTCTCTTTATTTTAACATTTTATTTTTATTTACAATTCAATGATGATCAGGAGACAAGGGAAAAATCTAAGAAAATAAATAAAGAACAGTTCAAAATGAAAAAACTAGGTCAGCTCAGCTTCATTTGGTCTTGATTAAAAAATTTAATTTGTTCTAAACCACAAGGATTCTGTTTCCATGTGAATTTACTTTTTTGTTTCAGACAATAGAGCAGGTTCGCCCTGACCTCTCTCTGTTTTTGGTGAAATACTTGATGACGCTGGTGGTTGGAATATCTGCAGTATTCTGGGTCAGCAGCAAAAAGACGTGCTCGGAGTGGGCCTACTTCTTCAACAGGACCCGCAAAAAAGAGTAGGACTGCATCTCTTGTCCTGTTGTTCAAATTCAGTTCTCATAAGGAATAAATATGTAGTTTCAGTAAACATGGCATGTTCTGTGACCCACAGTCCCATCACTGAGAGCCGCCGGGTGCTCCAGGAGTCTTGTGAGTTCTTCCTCAAGCACAACAGCCGTGTCCAGCACAAGAAGAAGCACCACAAGCAGAGCTCCCACAAGCTCAAAGTGATCTCCAAGTCCATGGGCACCAGCACAGGGACCACACCCACAAGATCCCCCACTACTGCCAACCAAGGAACCTCTGTGCTCAGCAATCATGAACCCCACCTGCAAGGTTCTCTGTCTGAGGCTACAGCCAGGGAGCACCTGGACAGGGGCACCTCCAGTCGGAGTTCCAGAAGGGGGGAGAGAGAGGGAGGGGAGAGACGCAGCAAAGGGGGGAGCTCCAGTAGGGTCAGCAGCCGCTCAGAAAGCATGCACAAAGTCCCAGATGGAAGGTCAGTGAGACTACTTGCAGTACTTGTTGATGTACTAATAGACACTTCTATTGCATCTCAACAGCTCAGCTTGTAAATGGTGTCCTTGTTGTTTTTGCTGTTATAAAACTAAGTAATAAGCACCACTGGCTTCTGCTGTGTGTCCTGTCTGGTTCAGGATGACTCCGAGGAGCGAGCTGTCAGAGGCCAGACCAGTTCCCAGCGGGCAGCAGCATCCAGCTTTAAACCTGCCACACAGCAGCATCCAAGGCTCCACCCATCAGCTTGTGCATCAGGTCCCTGAGGAGAACAAGGACACAATGGACAACGGCTGCTGAGCTGTCTGAGCCTGAAGTTTGTTGGTCCATTAAAGCACCCATCCTTCATGATACCACTGACTCAGTGTCACAGCTAATGCTGACTGATGTATGTATTCATTTGGCTTGTCATACATCATGTAAGTGCCACCATCCATCAGATTATGATTGTATTGGTTACAGTTAGTGAAGCTTCACTGACAGCAATCTGTAGCATACCTCAGTGATTTCAGATGTGATATGTTGGACCAGAATCTGTGGGTTTTAACAGTCTATAGGTGTTCGATTTTTTTTTTTTTTTTTTTTTTTTTTTTTTTGGGTCATTGTGTCTTTCAGCTTTATTGAATTTTTGGCCTTAAACCTGAATGTTGTAGTAGCTGAGCTATATCCCTACTATATACACCTACTTCATTTTCTAGCATGCATTCGGTCTACTGGATTGTAGATTGCTAGCTCAGAATCAAAGCAAAGCAAGGTTATTTATGTAGCACAATTTCATACAAGAGGATATTACAAGTGCTTTACATAATGCAAAAAAGAAAACATTAGAACCAGCATGAAAACAAAGTGCATTTTAGAATGCATAGAAGAGGGATAGTATGCACACTAGTAAACAGTTGCAATATTTATGTAAATATTCTATTTTTTTAGAAACTCTTTGACTGGACTAGTCATTACACTGAATTTGGTTAGGGGTCATATTGCCAAACATTCAAATCTGTGGTAATAGTTTTTTGAATGTCTTATTGTGCTATTTAGAAAGGTGTTTTTTCTTGAAATTTTTGCAATACACAAAATGCTTTTTTTTCCTTCTCTGAAAAAAGGCATGCTCTTAAACTTGACATATTTGATTTTTGTTAGTTTTCCTTAAAGATGTACTTTCATTTTTCTACATATTCGCTTACTATGTAAACACTCCAGTGGTTGTTCCCTTTATGTGTCCTCAAAGATATGTCCTGTGAATTTGGATATAGTATAGATTTATAGTTTTCTGGAGAGAATGTGCCTTCCTTTGAGTGGTTCATCATCTTTGAAGAACCTGCAGATGTTTCACATGTGTCACATCTGTGTTCTTGGTGTAGGTATATATTCATAGGATTTTCAGTCAAATTGAAGACACAAAAAGGCTTTGCACAATTTGTCATTAGATACACTAATTGCTGTGTTAAGTATGAACAGTCATTAACGAATAACAAACAGGATTTGGGAATTTGTTCAGGGCTTATCAGTAACATATGCCTTCCCATCAAGTATTTCCAGACCTGCTTCTGTGATGTATTTGAACATCTGTCATGCTGGACTGTGTGTTTGGCTGTGGCTTCCCTTTATTATACACACACACACACATTTTATATGGCTCACATGACATTTTTAATAACACTAATTAAAAGGGAATCTGTGTCAATTTATTTCTACTGTATATTGTTATATTGCTGGAATGTAAACAGGGGTCTCGCCTAATGTAGTCTCAAATGCTCTATACAGTTCTGTGAGCTGTTACACTGCTTTTGTGTAGCCAATATTTACAGTATAATTTTGTATGCAAACAATTTCATTTTGATAAAATTTGGAATAATAAAAAAGTAAAGCCAGCTCTGTCTTTGTATTTGCATACACGCCAGTGATTATATTAGATGTTAGTATAGAATTGACTTAAACGCCAGTAATATCTTGCACATGCTAAAAAGTGGACATGTGCCCAGAAAGTACATTGAAGGGCACTATTAACGCGGTTTTAGTACACTGGCGCGCTTATACGAGTACACGAGTACATATGTCATAGCGATGTGTTTTTGCTTAGAGTGCGTTTCTGCAAGTTGGCTCCTTCCCCCCTCGTCCTGCCCCCCCTGGCTGGATCTGGAGTCAAACTGTCGCCTCAGTTCTCAGAGGGAGCGCGCACAGTTGATCGGCTGTCTGCTCAATGATGTCTCGTCTTGTTGCGCGCCTGCTGCTGCTCGTCTTCTTGGCTTCGCCTCTTTATGGCGTGGAAAAGGTGAGAAACAGAGGATACCGAAAGGATCCTGACGCTGACAAGGTAAGGACGATTAGATAAGAGAGAGATGAGAACCATACAGCCGCTCTGATCATTTCTAAAAGTAGCTATGTGGCATTTCCAAGCGAGAGTTGCTGTATGCTCTGTGGACGGGTTTTCTAACTTCACATGGGAAAACGATTATTTGATGTATTTGCAATTTTGCTGGCAAAGTTCTTTGAACTCATTCTGGGATGGCTTTTCTTTGTGTCATATCTTTAAACGACTGATTTCCCAACAAAGAAAAAAAAGTAATATGTTGATTCATCCACACTTCTAGTTCATTGACAGCACTGACAGCTGAACTCCATCCAAACTTATAGTGCAATGAGTGTGGTCTCCACTTTGACAAAAATGCCACCAATGAGGAGTGCTGCTATATAGTTGCTGTATGGGTCAGCTGGTTCCCTATTATTCCAGGTTTGGCTGTTCTCCAGCAGACTGAATGGACAGAAAAAAAAAAAAAAATCCCAAGCAGGAAGTTGGGGTCTGGCTCATACTGTCTGAATGCCTTTCTTTGTTATCTCTCTGCCTGTCTGACAGATTTTTTAAAATGGCTTCTGTATGTTTAAAATAGGAGGTGGGTGAGATTCATATTTTAAAGCTGATAAATGTCTAAATTATCTTTATTAAAATTCAGACTATCTTTGCACAGAACTATAAAAACAGATAGGGTGAAGGAGTGGAGGAGCAGAGTGGACACATTTCTTTAACCTCCTGGGAGTCAAGTGGAAGTGAAACTGGTGTTTCTTTTTCTGGGATTGTGTGGAGTCCCCTCAGGCACGTTTACAAATCTGAGAACACTCTGAGAACCACAGGCACTTTGCTCTTCATTGTCCTCAAACCTAATTCCACATTTTACACCACAGTGGAAAGATATAATGAATAGCATCCTGTGTTGCCATCTGTATCTAGTGCACTGGAAATGATGCAGAAAAGCCCAACTGCACCACGCACTCTGGAGATGGAAGATCTGCTTATTCCAACATGGTAATCATAGAGTCCTATTTTGCATCCTACTGAGAACTTCTAGAAACTCTCATAACCATGTATTATATCCACACTCTGCATGCTCTAGGAGAGCTTCAGTCCTTGCTTCAGCACTTACTAATGCATGAATCCTCAGCACTCGGAGGCAAATGCAGCCTTTATGCTTCAGATACAGTAATGGACTGTGTGCTACTAATCTACAGTGGGGCTGGAGCGTAATTCATGCAGGCAGGCAGCAGCACTATAGAAACACTCACTGGAAGCAAAACTCAGCTGTGTGGTTAAGTGAACAGAGGTTCCTTTCATTATTCTGCTTTGAAAGGTCTCCAAAATTTCAAGCCTTAATAAAACTGAGACCCCCCCCCCCCCCCCCCTTGCATGCATCATTTGCATCATTTCGCCTCCAATTTAGCTGAGGTTTTGGGAAAATTTGTCCCTTTTTCTTGAGGATGGTTACAGCACATGCATACCAACCCACAACCTACTGCTTTCATCACAGCCTTCCCAGTTTCCTGTAGAAATGATGTCAGTTCTCACATCTCCAGGTTGCTCCAGCATTGCCCCTTAATGGCTAAAACAGACTCTCGACCATCTGTTCTACAGCAGCTGAGGTTAAAATACTGGAATTCTCTCTACATTTGGCATTTTTCAGATTCATAGCCTCTAATGTAGATTTTTCTGCTTCAGCTCCAGAGACTCAAGTTGGGACAAGAAACTGGAGTAAACAGTCTTTGTTCTCTCCTGCTGTGGGACTTAATGTCTTTTGGCTATGTGCCCCCTGTAACTGTTCCACAGCTGCATGCTGAGCAAAAATGACCCAACAAAAACCCATACCCAAATGTTTTTGGCATCAGTTGTTTGCTTAAGGGGCGAGGACACACTTCATTGTGTCAGGTTACTTCAGTCCTGACTAGAGAATGAGAATATGACAATTAAACGTCACGGAACCAAAATAGATTAGATAAGATCTAAAAAAAAAAAAAAACTTTGAACAGTTAACCCACACATTGCAGTTTGTTGCTCAAAATGTGTTTTTGAAGAACAGATTACATAAAGCCATTTGGAACTTCACTGTGTCTGTATATGGTCGGCATTGGCAGGCAGCCTCGTCTCTGTGACTGTGTGTGTGAGTGTGTGTTTGAGTCAGCCTGAGTAAGATGCAGCATCTGTTTAAACATAGCAGGAGATTCAGCAGGGCAATGAATCACACCGAGAGCTGGGTGGCTAGACAACTTAGTTTAGGCCATCAACAAGCCTTCAGTTCATCAACACATCATCTGTCATTCACTCGCTTCATGGTTGCTGGTTCTATTGCTTTGCTTTGGTTGTGATCATGTTTCTAGCCTTATTTCAGCCCAATGGCAGGGCATTTGTTTCATTTGACTAGTAAATGGGGTATAATCTGGCTTCCTGTGGTGGTGTTTGAATGGATGGCAGCATTAAGGTGTCTATGGTGCATGCAGCCCAAAGATGGATTTACCCCTGAAAGAAAAGAAAAAAAAGTCTGAAACAGGAAGTTTGACAATAGACAGCTGGTGTACAATTTCTTTTCATCAACTTCCACCTACTCTTCTTCTCCTCTTTGTTTGTTCAGTATGGCAGCTGCATGCAGGGGCCAGCAGGCACCTCTGGAAGAGATGGCAACCCCGGTACCAACGGCATCCCTGGAACGCCAGGCATCCCTGGCCGAGATGGGCTCAAGGGTGAAAAAGGCGAGTGCGTTAGCGAGATCTTCGAGGAGCCCTGGAGGCCCAACTACAAGCAGTGCGCCTGGAACGCTCTGAATTATGGGATTGATCTGGGCAAAATAGTTGTAAGTATCTTCAGGGCAACATGTTTCCGAGGAATGTGGGTGTTTAAGTATTTTACACATTCACATAAATGCTGCACAGCCTGCACAATGCATATCAGTGGCACAACTTCCCCGCGGTGTGTTGCAGGACTGTACGTTCACCAAACTGCGTTCAGACAGCTCTCTCAGAGTCCTCTTCAGCGGTTCCCTAAGGCTCAAGTGCAAGAACGCATGCTGCCAGAGGTGGTACTTCACTTTCAATGGAGCGGAGTGTACAGGACCCCTGCCCATAGAGTCAATCATCTACTTAGATCAAGGAAGCCCTGAGCTCAACTCAACTATCAACATCCACAGAACATCCTCAGGTGCAGCATCATACATTATTTTTTGTATGCAATAAATAACCCCCCCCCCCCAAACACATTCTCCAAACACATTCTCCAAGAAGATTGGGAAAGAAGTTTTTTGCTTCTAGTTTCGATTTAGATGAGGAAAATCATTACTGCCATGTCTGTATCTACACTAAATATGTAGTTAGAGCCATCAGCCAGAAGTAGTGACTTCCCTCACTGGTTGCCTTCAGGAAGGTCTTTTTCCTGGCTTGTCTTTTGTTACCTACAGACACAGACCAGCTGTTTCCCCAGTGTCAAACTGTTCCTCTAAGTGGATATTTAATTGCTGTGGATCATAAAAGGCCTCGTCAACAATTTGCAAAGTTTAAAACGAAGTTGCACCCAAACAGTTAGGTTTTTAAAAGTTCACCACTGTCTCAGAAACCGGAGCAATTAACAATTTCCGTCTCTTTGTTTTTTTTCCCTCTGCAGTTGAAGGGCTGTGTGAGGGCGTCAAAGCAGGGTTGGTGGATGTGGCTGTGTGGGTGGGGACATGCGCTGACTATCCAAGAGGTGACGCATCTACAGGGTGGAATTCAGTATCCAGGATTATCATTGAGGAACTGCCTAAATAAAAAACAGAAGTTAGAAAGCAGGGAGGGACCAGCCATGGTAGTATAACAGCATGTTATCCAGCCCTCTAAAATGATCAGGTATGGTTTCTGCTGAGGCGTCACAGCATCACTGATGGTAACTTGAATGTTTTTTTGTTAAAATTCCATACTAGCTGACAGGCTATAAACAAGGATACCGTATCAGTCTGCTAGTAATAAACTTTGTACTGTAGCTTTTCTCGTCAGTGCTGTCAGACCAAAGTAACCATTAAACAAGCGCGACGAGACATTGACAAAGCTTAGACTGTGTACTCATGTGTGTCTTGTTTATATTCATTATTACTGTTAATAAAGTTATCTTTTTGTAAAGAATCTAATCCTGATGTGACTATCTAATTACTGCAGTCTTTGAAATGCCATGTACTTAAATGAATATACTCACAAATAATACATTTACTCCATTTACTGTACAAAATACAATGGCGAAAAAGCCAATTATAACAAAATGTTATAAAGCCATCCAGTGACAATTTGTTCTTAGAAAATAATAACATTAAAAGTATGACTTTCCTGAAAAATGTGTTGTGTAAACTACACACAACAAAATAACTTAAGAGACAAACTAATGTTATGCACAGATGCAATGCTTTGATAATTAGGCTTTCATATTTCATCCAACATGTCAAATGTAAACATAACTCCTAGAAGGAAATATTTCATTTATCTATGTATATGCCTAAAACAGAGTTACATATCCCATTAAAAAAAAAAAAAGGTACCCTCACAGTGGCATTATCTCCACTGGGGCAAACAGCAACATATTTCTTCCCTGTGTTCAGGTTATGATTAATTAGAAAACTAAGACATTTTTGTCATATTTCAGTGACAATCCAGAATTTGAAATGATTCTGTTTCCCCTGTTTGAAAACAGGACCAAAGGACAGTTTGTCATGCACATATGGAGCACTAGGAGCTCCGTTTTGGTCTCTGTATGTTGGTGTGGCACCAAGCTCAGAGGTTTTTTGCAGCTGTCCGGGCCTCACGCAAGCCTCATTTATTTTGTCCCAAAAGAAAGCGAGATACATTCTCGTAAACTACAAAGGTGATGCAGCAGGCTGGAGTAACGCGTATCACATTGGGGATGATGCCTTTGTAGAAACCGTAGATCCCTTCGTTCCTGTGGAAAAAGTGGCAAAATCATAAGCATGAGTCAAATGACATGTGATAGCCAGATACAGAAACAGAAGACAGCAGAATGATTGGTCCTTTGTGTACAGATCAGTAGGATACCTCCATGTCCGTCTGATGACATCAATAACTCCACTGTATCTGTTGTGTTGGTCTTGTAGACGAGCTCGCACCACCTGATATGGGTATGTTGTGACCACAGCAAATATTTTGGATAATGCTGCCATTGTGATATATTCCAACGCATTCTGTTTACACAGGCAGACAAATAGACAAAGACTGTGAGATTGAGAAATTAGCAGAGAAGAACAGGAAAACTGATGAGTCACTTCTTTAACTGCAGCTAATCAACTGTGTGTTCAGTTTTATTAAACTGAAAGGTTCCGAGCCTTATACTTCAGCTTTATGAAACACTGCATTTCCAGTCTGTCTGGCTCATGGAGTTAATGACTCACCAACTTTACATCTGAAGGCACTTTCTTATATTTGTTGTAGTCTCTCTTGAGCTCTTCATAGGCCATGAACTGCAGAGCTCCATGAGATGTACCAAACAGACCAGGAACAAAACCCTAAGAAAAGCATACAATCTATGTTGGCAAACTCACATAACCACAATGATTGTCTATTAATAGAAAAGGGCATGATGTCTGTAGCTCGGTCTGTACTTCGTCAGGTTGTCACTATGCAATTACGCAGTCATCCTGCCAAGCAAATAAAGCTGAAGGACCTAAAGTACAACCTAACATTTCTGTAAATTATTGCCATTATCTGGAGTTTTCAGTGCCCTACTACAAACAAGACAGGGTTGCAATGCCCTCTAGTGGAGAACCAATCTTTATGAACCATAAAAAACATTAGGAAAGCAGTCTCTGCTGCAAATTTGGCTCCTCCTCTTGTGACAATCGCCGCACATGTATTGCTTTCACTCTTGTCTAATATTTCATGAATTTTTACATTGCACTGAAGTCCAAAAATAGACTGATGTACCTTATATAGTCCCGGGACTCCCTCATGGCGGTAGATCTTGACCAGAGCATCCACCATTCCCTTGTACTGTTTACTGGTTGAGTCAGCATTGTACTGCAGCACCAGCCGGGTCTTGGTCACCCAAATTGGGTTGGTTATGGTGAGAGTTAGGATGCCTTGGTGAGGACAAGTAGGGAACTGTCAGTCATACTATGACGTGCAGCTACATTATTAAATGTGCACAATTGTTAATAAATACAACCAAAACTGCAACAGGATCTGGTTCCAGGTTCATTTGCCTCGAAACTAAATATAAAAGAGACTTGATCTAAGGGAATTTGATCTGCCACACTAAATAGGCCCTATTTTACCATTAACTTTGAGCA